>NW_027442378.1:0-127608 GCF_048569485.1 Anomaloglossus baeobatrachus
TAGGAGCCGTTTCATGTTCCACATCCCTTCTGTAACTTTGATTTTGCTTACAATTCTGTGATAAATTGGAATTTTGGACTTGTTTGAAAAGATCTGATGATAAAGCTTTCCGAGGAAGGACTGGAGGTATATCTGGGACAACAGCATGCCCTTCATATGTATCATGTGTGATACTTTCATCATTTGTTATAAATTCTGAAGATATTAGATTTCCATCTGAACTCCCAATACAGTTATCTGCTGAAAATAAACACAATGTTATTATTTTTAATGATATTATCTTGAAAGTACATTTATTTTTTTAAACCATAACATCAGAAATTAAATTAGAAAAAAATGTATTCTGAATCTGTTTTCTAATTTCAACATCTAAGAGTTACATCTTCGTTAATTCGGATCTCCCATTCCTAGCACCAATTCTCTGGAATGTGCTACAGTAAATAATCTGATTGATTGTCACAATGTGACTGCAGGATAATGACGGATAGGGGGCTGCCATAGTGTCCTTCACGCTAGGGGATCCTAAACTATTCCTAACTTCTCAATTACCCCTGAAGATGGAGATGCCTGAGACCTGTGCCTTACTATTTGCCTGACCAAATGTAATCTGTTATCCCCCCAGGGAAGGAAGGGGCAGGAATATGATGGAAACACAGATTTAGGGTGCGACCGCACTTTGCTTTTTACCTGCTTTTTACCTGCTTTTTTGCTGCTTTTTCAACTGCAGGGTTTAATGCCAAAATGGTTGTGTTCTGCTTTTCAAGCAAAGTCTATGGGAATTTGGTTTGCTAGACCGCACTATGCAGTTCAAAAAGGTGCCTTTTTGTTGCAGAACTTTGGTCAAAAACTCAGCTTTGCAGTGCAAAACCCAAATGGCAAAAACAATTGACATGTCAATTGTTTTTGCCATTTGGGTTTTGCACTGCAAAGCTGAGCTTTTGACCAAAGTTCTGCAACAAAAAGGCTGCAGTTTGAACTGCATAGTGCGGTCTAGAAAGCCAAATTCCCATAGACTTTGCTTGAAAAGCAGAACACAACCATTTTGGCATTAAACCCTGCAGTTGAAAAAGCAGCAAAAAAGCAGGTAAAAAGCAGGTAAAAAGCAAAGTGCGTGCTTGCCCTAAGACAGACACAACACATTGCAAACTCACAGAAACAAACAGTGAGAGACTAAGGAGAAAAGCAAGAGCAGAAAGGCAGCAACAAGAGTTAACACCACAACAGCTCACAGCAATAATACACAACAACCACCCATAAGTCTGGATCACAACACCTCACCAGACCAGTATAGGTAACCTATAGCTTGCATTAATGAAATAGTCCAGCCAGCATATACAGAAGGGGAGCAAACAATACTTTCTCCTCTACAGCATGTGATCAAAGACATTAACAAGCAGCCCAGCAGAGAATAACTCTTGCTAGCCTGCCCAAGCCTGTGTTTCGACACCTGCGTCTCCCTGCGCTGCTCACAGACATCAGAGCAGTTAACATGCAGAGTACCAGAATCTATAATTTCCACAGATCCTGACGCCGTCATGGCAGTTGGCAAAACCTGAAAACATCTCCTTGTAACATTGATCCACAACATAGACAATTTCAAAGAGATTTTTGTCAAAAACAAAAATAAAATAGTTAGGGACAGATGACGGATATTTAATGGGCTTGTCCGGTACTATAACGTTGATGACCCATCCTTAGGCTTTGTAACCAAAGCAGGAAGCAGGGTCTTGCAGTCTGTGCAGATAAAGATTAGGGTTTCAATTCAAGACCGGCGATGGGCACTGAAAAATTACATCAGGAACAGGAGTGAGATTTCTGGCATAGGGAATGCTGCAGTTGGTTATGAATTAGAGAAACGGTGGCATCACACCCTTGTTCTGGCCAAGCTCTGCCCATTTAAGCAAAGCTGGTTAAAATGTCAAAGCTGGTTTGTGATGTCAAAAAGGTCCTTCAGCAGTTCTATAATTGGTAAATTGCCCAGTTTACTCTCCCTTTCACCTAATGCAGTCCTGCATGCCAGCCTCTCTTCTGTTCAGTTCTTTTAGACTCCTGCAATTAAGGCTGCTTTCACACATCCGGCTGTAGCAGTGCGGCACAATCCGGCGCTCTGCTGAAAACACGAAACCGTTTTTTTTTGCCACCGGTTTCGTTATTTCCAGCATTGACTTGCATTGGCGCCGCATTATGCCGCATGGGCTTGCGTTCCGTCCGGTTTTTGCCGCATGCGGCAGATTTAGCCGATGCGGCGGCCGGATGGAACGTTCCCTGGCACGTTTTTTGCTCCGGCAAAAAAAAACGCATTGCGCCGCATTTTTCAATGCATGCCTATGAACGCCGCATGCGGTTTCTTCCACTGCGCATGCTCAGAAGCGTGCCGCAACCGGAAAAAAACGGACGTGCCGCATGTAAAAACGTATGCAAAGGATGCGGTGTTTTCGCTGCATCCGTTGCATAGGTTTCACAGCCGGATTGAGCCGCACTGCTCAAACCGGATGTGTGAAAGTAGCCTAAGTGACCTTTGGTTACATCAGGTAACATGACTTTGAAGTCATCAAAGGTCCTTAAACAACCTCAGACTACAACTGATGGGGTCCCTAAGACACTGGAGTTCTTGAGAATTTGCGCAGTTTGACACCTCCCAACACTGGCCCTGACTGTAATTAGGGCTTATTTTTGAAGAAGGGCTTATATTTCAAGCATTCTTCAAAAATCCCATAAAATCATGCTAAAGCTTATTTTCAGTGTAGGTCATCTTTTCAGGGAAACGGGGTATTCATGAACCCTCTGCAGGTCTTTGAGTTGCCTTCAGAACGACATAGAGAAGGCACTAGAAACAAAAAGCAGAAACAAAGAAAATACAGCTAAAAAAACCCAGAGCAGAAAACCTAAAACTGTAAACACAAAATTAGTGCAGAAAGTACAGAGTAGATATCTCTTACTGGATAGAGCTGGAGGAAACACATCCTGAGGAACATCGGGATCTTCTTGTTTACAGTCCTGTGGGAGAAGAGGACGGGGACATCTCTCTGGTGTTGTCCTCTTACTGGATAGAACTGGTGGAGACACATACAGGGACTGAATTAATTCCTTACATACAGATAATTATAGGCCGTGTGTATTTAGTCCTGTCTATTACCTGGTGATGTGAGGGGCTGGGGAACCTCCATCATGACGTCACTGTACAGATCTTTGTGTCCTTCTAAATACTCCCACTCCTCCATGGAGAAATAGACGGTGACGTCCTGACACCCTATAGGAACCTGACACATACAATGATACCGTCACCACCCAATCCCTTCATAGCGTTACTGTATAATGTCCCAGCATTCCCAGCAGTGTCACCTTTCCAGTCAGCAGCTCAATCATCTTGTAGGTGAGTTCTAGGATCTTCTGGTCATTGATGTCCTCGTGTATCGGGGGGTGAGGTGGAGGCCCCGTGATTGGGCTCAGGGGTCTTCCCCATCCCTCAGACACAGGGGCCTGACAGCGCTCACTAGAGGTCTTCTTCACTACTGTGTAATCCTGGTTATCGAGAGACACAGTAATAAATCTCACTCCAGACATTTCCAGAGTCCTCACCTCTCCAGTTCTGTCCATCTGTTATTCCCATAGATAAGAATGATGTAATGTGACGTCATCAGAATCTCTCACCTCTCCAGTAAGCCGGAAGAGGATCTCTAGGGTGAGGTGTAAGATCCTCTCCGCCATCTTGTTCCTGTCTCTATCCATGCTGGGTAGGAGATTCTCTTAAACAGAATAAAATCACTGAGAGGATCCGATATTATAAGGACCTGAATGGGAAGGAAATGAGCCGATATGTAAAACTAATGGAGATAATAAGGGGGGTGAGATATCATTTGGGTAGGAAAAAAAATTTCATCATGAAATGTGCTATGTAAGTAGTGAAACCGACCGATAAAAATAGCACAATATTTTTATAGCAATATAAATACAATGAAAAGTGATCAATTACCCATATTGCACCTAGAATGGGATCAATGAAAATGTCGGCTCATCAAGCAAAAGACAAGCTACAGGTTTACAAAAGTCTGATTTTTATTCACCACTAGAGATGAGCGAACCTGAAGTTCAGTTTTCGGTACAAACTCAGAACCACAGAAAACAAAAGTCATGTTCGTAATTCAGGGGTTGACGTATGCAAATCAGTCTCGCTAGCATCGCTGTGCTCGGGTACGCTCGGTGCTCAGCCTGGTGTGACCCGCTTTCAGAGTTTGATCGGCTCGCACTGGGGGTAACAACAGCGAGATCGGATGTAGTGTGCACAAAGAAAAAAAATGGAAAAAAACCTCTCTCCCCAGGAAGTGATGTGTTTATGGCTGCATGTGGGTGGAGACGTGAACTGCCCAATTAATGACTTCAAATGAAGTTCAGGTCACGTTCGTGTCCAAAACCGATCTTTAAAAACGTTCAGCTGGATCAGCAGAAGCCGAACTTCTACGGGTCCACTCATCTCTAGTCACCGCTAAATAATAAAATATACAAGTCTGATATTGCTGTAATCACACTGACCTGGAGAATCACTCTGACCAGTCACTTTCAGCACACAATGAATGTAGTAAAAACAACACTAAAAGAACAATGGCGGAATTACTTTTTTTTTTTCCTTCACCATACTTTTTACTTAATTTCCAGGTAAAATCTATCTCACAAGATCTCCTTCTCTACTCCCCTCTCATCTCCTCTTCCCACCATCGCATCCAAGATTTCTCCCGTGCCTCCCCCATACTCTGGAATGCTCTGCCACAACACATCAGACTCTCGCCTACCTTGGCTAGCTTCAAAAGGAACCTGAAGACCCACCTCTTCCAACAAGCCTACAACCTGCCATAACCCTCAGTCTGATACAGCGCTGCTGTGAAGCCCCATAGGTGTTGTGTCGGTGTCGGTGCGTTACCTTCAGGGACTCCACGTTGCTGGATCTCCGTCACTGGTAGGAACTCTTCCGTTTTGATCGTGACGCCACTCTCAGTATTGCGGCCAGTAGGGACCGCCACTGCAGGTTGAGGGTCGCCTGGGGCTGATGGTGTGTGCAGTTAGATGTAGGAGCCTCCTGAGAGTGAGGCAAGCCCCAGGGCCCTGTGTAGGTGTGTAGTACCACAAGTCGCAGAATGACCACACAGGCAGGATGTCTTTCAGGGTTTTTACTCACTTCAGGTGGCAGGGTGAGTACCCGGGCGTAGCTGAGATGAGCCAGGTAGGAACCAGGTATCCTTCAGGCTGACTTTATGAGGGTGACTACTGACTCGCCTTCCTTAGCCCTTGGTGGTTTGGGGTGACCCCGACTTTGAGTCCCTATGGGGGTCACCCAGGGAAGATGCTGCAGCCTCTCTCCCCTTGTTGTTTGCCGTGTGCTTGTTCCCCGGACCAGGCCACTCCAGCCGCTTGCCTCCTGTGACCTATGGGCCCTCACTGCGGTTACGTGGCTGCGGCTTTTGTGGTGTATTGGTGTGGGCTTTAAGAGCCCCACACTGGCAGGTTTAGCAGGGAAAGGTGAATCTATCCTCGCTTCGGGATCTGCCGCCCGGTTGGGCCTGGTGCTCTCTAGCAGTCTCCTTACTTCCCACTCCGTGCACTCCCTAGCTGAAGCTGGCTTTCAGGTAGCACTCCTAGTTGACCGTTCTCCCCCGTCTGTAGCCACTGCGCGGACGCTGTCAGATTGCACAGCTCCAGGGATCTGCTCCTCACTTGAGCTCCCTGGACTCTACACTGAACTGGCTCACTGCTCCTCCTCTCCTGTTCTTGCCTACGCCACCTAGCAACCAGACTCTCCACCACACCCCTTGAGAGGAGATGGAGGCTCTACCCCCTCCACTATTCCAGTGAAGGTGAAGGCTTGCCCCCTCCTGGGATCCCCAGGGGTCCTCTCATGGGTACATGTGTGAGACCTGATCACTATGCGCCTGTGTTCCACACCCCTGTCAGCCTTCTGGATTACCTGTATTGTACTGTCCCCAGCATGGGTGCAGTACTCAGTGGTGCCTGACCAGGTCAGGGGCGCCACATTCCCCCTTAGTTATCACCAGCACGTCCTCGGGCTGCAAGACAACATTTTAAAATGCATAAAACATTAAAACATGGTAAAACATTTTAAGATCACCAGTTATCGTACATCACCACCCTCCACCCACAAGTCCGTTAACCCACCCAAAACCCTCTCAGGAGGCAGGTCACCGGTCCTGTTGGTAACCAGGTCTGGGCCATCCGTTTCCCCAGACCTTTCCTCCAATCTTCCTCTCCCGTTGGCCGCGGCTTCAGCCACTTCTGGCAGGATGTAGAGGCGGCTTTCATGGGCTGGTGGTTTCAGGGTATACCTGGCCTGGTGGATCCGCGCCTTCAGCCTCTTCTGGCAGGATGCAGAGGCGGCCTCCACAGTTGGTGCTGGCCAGGTACCCTCTTTGTGGTGGTGAGCCAAGGCCCCATAAACAGGCGTGCTCTCTGGTCGCAGGTGAGCCAAGGCCCTTTTCTACGGACGGGCCCCCCCTGGTCGCAGACGAGCCAAGCCCCTAAACAGGCTGGCCCTGGTGGTGGTGCCACTGGTGTAACTATTTACACTGCGAGAGTTTGTGGCTATAGCCAGTTCATAGCCTTAAGGTTTATGGTTTTCTCACAATAGTTTTTGTGGGCGCATTTCTTAAACGTTGCAAACAAAACTTTTCAAACTTTAACTGGTCAAAACTTGCTGTACTTCTTACTTTCTTTTACTTTACTCCTCCATTTCACTAGGGCGTGGGCATGTAGGGCACCGGCACCTGTGACTTTCTTGCTCTCCGTCGTCGTCCGTGGTTGTTTCATCTGTAGGATCTTTGTCTGTGGTTGTTTCATCTATAGGTTCTTTATCTTTCCTTTCTTGATCTTCGTCTGTTTCTACATCTGGTTCTTTATCTCTGTCTTTTCTTTCTTGTCTTTCTTGTCTTTCTTGTCTTTCTTGTCTTTCTTGTCTTTCTTGTAGCATGGGATGGCTGTAAGGTTTGCTGGGACATAGCGCTACGTCCAGGGCATACAATCCCCTTTCGCCCTGATGCATGGTGAACTGAACTGAGTCTCCCATCTTTAGATTTCGGCCAGGGTGTCCTCTAGGCAGATGAGCGCTTACATCTCTCCTGTTAACAAATATCCCCTCCTTGATGCCAGGGGCTACAATGAATCCATAACCACTTCTCAGATTGAAATCTTCCACTACGCCATAACACAGGGGTCCTCTGGCCTGGGCTTTGGACCTTCTTAGGCACCTTTTCTCCTCCAGGTCTCTGGCTGTGACCTCTCTCTGCTCTGGAGACTGTGGTGCTGGAGCAACCTGTGTTCTGCTACGCCGTGTCTTGCGGCCTGAACTCTGCGTGGTACAGCTTGCAAACTCCCAGGTGAGGCTTTGGGGCAGATCTTCATCTGCTGACGGGGTCAGGTCTTCCTCATCCCAGCGAGAATAGGGCAGCATCTCTGGCTCTGGGTATGGGTCCACTGCTGGTGGCACTGGAGTCGGAGTCAGCCCCTCAGCTTCCTGGCCTCCCCTCCCCCTTAGTTCTTCGCTGCACTCTGGTTGTGGCAGCGCTGGGGATGAGTGTTCCTCAGCTGGTCTAGGCGATGGACTCTTCGGCGCAGCTGCAGGGGTTGCCTGTATTTCCTTGGGGGTATGCGGAGGGAGCAGATACCGATCCACCATCTCTTGCGGGAACTGGGCCTCCAGATCAGCCTTCAGCTTCCAGTATTCGGGGTCCTCTCCTATCAGGGTCTTCCTAGCAGGGACCTCTTTGGACTGGGGAGCGGTGTCTGCTCTGGCCTTGCAGGCCGGGGAAAATGATGAGGTATTCTTCTCTTCTTGGCGGGCCGCGCCTGGCATGGCGGCGGCCTGGTCTTGGCGGGCCGCGCCCTGTATGGCGGCGGCCTGAATTGGCGTTCCTGTCGCGGCCGGTTCCTGGCGGGCCGGACTGGACACTGCAGCCGCGGTCTCACTTGGCGTCGCAGCCTCGATGGGGTCCGTGCAGGCTGAGCCGGGCGTCGCTGCAGTGATCGGAGCTTGGCGGGCCGCACCCGGCGGGGCTGCGGCCTGGTTCAGCATATCACTTGCGGCGCGGACGAGCGTCACTGCTGCGTTGGGGTCTTGGCGGACCGGGTTCAGCAGGGTGGCAGCCTGGGTCAGCGTTACACCTGCAGCACGGATGAGCACTGCCGTGGTGGTCGGAGCCCTGCGGGACAGGCGGGGCATCGCTGCAGCGGCCTGGGCTTGGCGGGCCGCACCTAGCGTGGCTGCGGCCTCACTCAGCGTCGCCGCACCGGGCGCCTCCTCTGGGACCGCGGTCGTCGCAGCTAGGGTCGGGGCTCTGGTTCTAGCCGGGGCAACACCGGACTCACCCATCGGGGTCTGAATCGTCGTCGCCGCTCGATCCGGCAGGCTCCGCGCGGCTCTCTCCTCATAGGTCCGGACCGCTGCAGCCTTCTCTAGAAGCTCCTTGCGTTCCTCATAGAGCCGTCGCATAATCCTGGCCTCCAGCTGATCACAGAAGAGGGCAAGCTCCCGGCACCACCAGGCAGCAGAGCCTGGTTCTGGGTATCCGCGTCTGGATTCCATTTCTGCTCTCCGCAGCAGCAGGTTTGTGGCTTCCCTTCTCCCTCGCCGTTTCTGGACGCTTCCGCTCTCACAGCCGGCAAGGTCAGAACTCTGCAGGGGATCTCTGGGTAGCCACACCTCTTCGTGGGCGGTAACTTCTTCCAGCGCGGGCTGCTGTTGTTTTTCAGCGCGCTTTTCATGGTGGCAATATGGCGGCGCTTCCAATTTTTCAAGCGGACCGCCCAGGCACATGGTCACCTGTCTGAACAGGTCTAGTCCTTATCCTGTTCGTGACGCCAGATGTGAAGCCCCATAGGTGTTGTGTCGGTGTCGGTGCGTTACCTTCAGGGACTCCACGTTGCTGGATCTCCGTCACTGGTAGGAACTCTTCCGTTTTGATCGTGACGCCACTCTCAGTATTGCGGCCAGTAGGGACCGCCACTGCAGGTTGAGGGTCGCCTGGGGCTGATGGTGTGTGCAGTTAGATGTAGGAGCCTCCTGAGAGTGAGGCAAGCCCCAGGGCCCTGTGTAGGTGTGTAGTACCACAAGTCGCAGAATGACCACACAGGCAGGACGTCTTTCAGGGTTTTTACTCACTTCAGGTGGCAGGGTGAGTACCCGGGCGTAGCTGAGATGAGCCAGGTAGGAACCAGGTATCCTTCAGGCTGACTTTATGAGGGTGACTACTGACTCGCCTTCCTTAGCCCTTGGTGGTTTGGGGTGACCCCGACTTTGAGTCCCTATGGGGGTCACCCAGGGAAGATGCTGCAGCCTCTCTCCCCTTGTTGTTTGCCGTGTGCTTGTTCCCCGGACCAGGCCACTCCAGCCGCTTGCCTCCTGTGACCTATGGGCCCTCACTGCGGTTACGTGGCTGCGGCTTTTGTGGTGTAGTGGTGTGGGCTTTAAGAGCCCCACACTGGCAGGTTTAGCAGGGAAAGGTGAATCTATCCTCGCTTCGGGATCTGCCGCCCGGTTGGGCCTGGTGCTCTCTAGCAGTCTCCTTACTTCCCACTCCGTGCACTCCCTAGCTGAAGCTGGCTTTCAGGTAGCACTCCTAGTTGACCGTTCTCCCCCGTCTGTAGCCACTGCGCGGACGCTGTCAGATTGCACAGCTCCAGGGATCTGCTCCTCACTTGAGCTCCCTGGACTCTACACTGAACTGGCTCACTGCTCCTCCTCTCCTGTTCTTGCCTACGCCACCTAGCAACCAGACTCTCCACCACACCCCTTGAGAGGAGATGGAGGCTCTACCCCCTCCACTATTCCAGTGAAGGTGAAGGCTTGCCCCCTCCTGGGATCCCCAGGGGTCCTCTCATGGGTACATGTGTGAGACCTGATCACTATGCGCCTGTGTTCCACACCCCTGTCAGCCTTCTGGATTACCTGTATTGTACTGTCCCCAGCATGGGTGCAGTACTCAGTGGTGCCTGACCAGGTCAGGGGCGCCACACTGCACTATCAGCTCTACGCTCACCTACTGTATCCTCACCTATCCCTTGTAGACTGTGAGCCCTCGCGGGCAGGGACCTCTCTCCTCCTGTACCTGTTTGTGTCTTGTATTGTTTATGATTATTGTACTTGTCCCTATTATGTACACCCCTTTCACATGTAAAGCGCCATGGAATTGATGGCGCTATAATAATAAATAATAATAATAATAATCTTTGTACCGGGGTAGCCAGTAGAAATAAAGTTTGAAAGAATTGAGGGTCCTCAGTGGTTGATACCTTTTAATGGCTAACTGAAAAGATGGTAATAATAGCAGCTTTCAAGACTACTCAGGTCTCTTCATCAGACACAGTATAACACAAAATCTGAAGAGTCACATATTTATACACAACAGGACATAGAATGGAGCAGTAAATAAGACAAGTGATATGAAGCAGAACTATCAGTATGGTAAGGGGACAATCAGTTGTGGCAGTAAATATTGCAGCAGTTCATAGATAAGGAGTGTGAAAGTTTTATTGTCCTCTGAGGTCTGGTCCAGAGCTGTGATGCCCCCAGATGATCTGAGGAGCACATTTCTTAATTGATGTAAAAAGACATAAATCCATGTGACACCTTCATTCCTGCTCTGAATGTGTCACTGGTCGTTATAAGTTTGTACACCCAGACTCTCCTGTGTCTCTGGGATTTAAAATTCCCTTTCAATACCAGCTTCATGTCCATGAGGCTGTGATCTGTGTACAGAAATGTTTGGCCACAGGTAGATTTGTCCTTTTTTCTCTAATTGTGTGGTGGTGAGAATTCATCCTTGTTCTGAGCTGTTGTCCGGTCTCCCCTACATACAGACCCCAGGTGGACATGTGGTACATATAATTAAGTACACCCCATTAGTTGTGGTGTAGCTGACGGCCCCTGGGATCTTGTAGACCTAATGTGATCTGGGAATCTTTATCTTGTCTTTATCTTCTGACAATGATGCTTCTTAGATTCGGGGGATGTCTAAAGCTGGGTTCACACATAGCGACAGCGACGTCGCTGTTATGTCACCATTTTCTGTGAAGTAACAGCGACCTTGTAAGTTGCTGTTATGATCGCTGCTTAGCTGGCAAACACAGCAGAAGCAGCAGCGATCATAACGACGCTGTGCTACATGTGCAGAGAGCAGGGAGCCGCGCTTAGCGCTGGCTCCCTGCACTCCTAGCTACAGTACACATCGGGTTAATTACCCGATGTGTACTGCAGCTACATTTGCAGAGAGCAGGGAGCTGCACACACTGCTTAGCGCTGGCTCCCTGCTCTCCTTGCTACAGTATACATCGGGTTAATTACCCGATGTGTACTGCAGCTACATGTGCAGAGAGCAGGGAGCCGCGCACACTGCTTAGCGCTGGCTCCCTGCTCTCCTAGCTACAGTACACATCGGGTTAATTACCCGATGTGTACTGCAGCTACATGTGCACAGAGCAGGGAGCCGCGCACACTGCTTAGCGCTTGCTCCCTGCACTCCTAGCTACAGTACACATCGGGTTAATTACCCGATGTGTACTGCAGCTACATGTGCACAGAGCAGGGAGCCGCGCACACCGCTTAGCGCTGGTTCCCTGCACTCCTAGCTACAGTACACATCGGGTTAATTACCCGATGTGTACTGCAGCTACATGTGCAGAAAGCAGGAGCCGGCACTGGCAGCGAGGGCGGACGCTGGTAACGAAGGTAAATATCGGGTAACCAGGGAAAGGTCTTCCCTTGGTTATCCGATGTTTAACCTGGTTACAGCTTACCGCAGCTGCCAGACGCCGGCTCCTGCTCGCTTCATTTCATCGCTCTCTCGCTGTCACACACAGCGATGTGTGCGTCACAGCGGGAGAGCGACGACCAAAAAATGAAGCTGGACATTCAGCATCGACCGGCGACCTCACAGCAGGGGCCAGGTCGTTGCTGGATGTCACACACAGCGACAGCGACGGGACGTCGCTGCAACGTCACAGAAAATGGTGATGTAGCAGCGACGTCGTTGTCGCTGTGTGTGACACCAGCTTAAAACACAGAAGTGGGGGGTCTGGAACAATAGATTTTTATCGGGCATTTTTTGTAGTAATGGTTGTAGTTTTCGTGCAGCTCCTCTTAACACCTCCAGATTTCGATTGTAGGTGATCACAAGAGAGACCTGGTTGTTTTCTTCTTTAGTTTTATAAGTTTTTATTAACCCCTTCACGACCGGCCGATTTTTCGCTTTCCGTTTTTTTTTTTCGCCATTCTTTTTCTGAGAGACGTAACTTTTTTATTTTTCAGTCAATATGGTCATGTGAGGGCTCATTTTTTGCGGAACGAGCTGTACTTGTAAATGAAACCATCAGTTTTACCATATAGTGTCCTATAAAATGGCAAAAAAAATCCAAATGTAGAAAAATTGCAAAAAAAGTGCGATAGCACTATGGTTTTTGAGATATTTTATTCACTGTGTTCACTATATGGTAAAACTGATGTTTGGGTGTGATGCCTCAGGTCAGTGCGAGATCGTAGACACCAAACATGTATAGGTTTACTTTTATATAAGGGGTTAAAAAAAATCGGAAGTTTGTCCAAAAAAAGTGGCGCACGTTTTACGCCATATTCCGTGACCCGTAGCGTTCTCATTTTTCGGGATCTATGGTTCAGTGACGGCTTATTTTTTTGCGTCTCGAGCTGACGTTTTTAACGGTACCATTTTTGCGTAGATGCTACGTTTTGATCGCCTTTTGATTGCATTTTGCGCAAAAGTTGTGGCGACAAAAAACCGTCGTTTTGGCGTTTGGAATTTTTTTGACGCTACGCCGTATACTGACCAGATTAATTGATTTTATATTTTGATAGATCGGGCGTTTCTGAACGCGGCGATACCAAAAGTGTATATATTTTTTATTTTTTAGCCCTTTAATTTTCAATGGGGCTAATGGGGGGTGATTTGAACTTTTAGGTTTTTTTGTTTTTTTTTTAAATTTTTTAAAACTTTTTTTTAACTTTTTTTTTAATTTTACTAGTCCCCCTAGGGGGCTATTGCGATCAGCAATCCGATCGCTCTGCAGTATCTGCTGATCACAGCTACACAGCTGTAAACAGAAAATACGCTCTCTTTCTCTTTTGCTGTGCCGCTGGCACAGCGAAAGTGAAAGCAAGTCATGTGTAGTACAGGAGTCATCACATGACCCTGTGCTACCATGACAACTATCGGAAGTCATGTGATCGCGTCACGTTACTTCCGGTATCGGGCGGTAAGTAAAACTTTACCGCGATCGCGCTTATAATGGCGCTGTCACGTATTGACAGCGCCATTTAAGGGGTTAATCGGCACGAGCAGATAACGATTCTGCTCGTGCCTAGCAGGCACACATCTCAGCTGTGAAAATCAGCTGAGATGTGCGCCGATCGCAGCATGCTGCCGCCGGAGGACCGCGGGCAGTAAGATTATGACATTTAGGATGTAATTTTACTGCCCGCGGTCGTTAAGGGGTTAATGTAGGACATGGTTTCTTGATATTCTGGTGGGTAATGTAATCTGTTTGTTTTTTCTTTTTTGTAACCCAGACCACAGCATCATGGACATGAAATTGCTGGTATTGAAAGGAAACTTCAAAACCTGGAGAGACAGAAGAGTCTGGGAATATAAACTTATGATGACTGGTGACACATTCAGAGCAGGAATGAACGTGTCACATGGATTTTTGTCTTTTTACATCACCTAAAGGGGGCTTTACACGCTACGATATCGCTAATGCGGAGTCGTTGGGGTCACGGAATTTGTGATGCACATCCGGCCGCATTAGCGATGCCGTTGCGTGTGACACCGATGAGCGATTTTGCATCGTCGCAAAAACGTGCAAAATCGCTCATCGGTGACATGGGGGTCCATTCTCAAATATCGTTACTTCCGCAGTAACGAAGTTGTTACTCGTTCCTGCGGCAGCACACATCGCTCCGTGTGACACCGCAGGAACGAGGAAGCTCTCCTTACCTGACTCCCCGCCACAATGCAGAAGGAAGCAGGTGGGCGGGATGTTACGTCCCGCTCATCTCCGCCCCTCAGTTTCTATTGGGCGGCGGTTCAGTGACGCAGCTGTGACGTCGCTGTGACGCTAAACAAACTGCCCCCTTAGAAAGGAGGCGGTTCGCCGGTCACAGCGACTTCGCCGGGCAGGTAAGTATGTGTGACGGGTCTGGGCGATGTTGTGCGGCACGGGCAGTGATTTTCCCGTGTCCACATCACATGGGGGCGGGTACCCACGCTAGCGATATCTGTACCGATATCGCAGCGTGTAAAGCGGCCTTTAGAAATGTGCTCCTCAGAGAGTCTGAGGGCATCACAACTCTGGACCAAAGCTCAATCAGAGGTCAATAAGACTCCCCCCCCCCCTTATCTATGAACTGCTCCAATATAGACTGATTGTCCTCTTACCATACTGATAGTTCTGCTTCACATAACCTGTCTTATTTACTGTTCCATTCTGTCCTGTTGTATACAAATATGTGACTCTTCAGATTTTGTGTTATACGGACCCTGATGAAGAGACGTGAGTAGTCTCAAAAGCTGCTAATATTACCATCTTTTCAGTTAGCCATTAAAAGGTATCAACCACTGAGGACTCTCAGGTTTTTTAAACAATATTTTTTACTTAATTTTCAGTACATTTTATGGTGAAATGAGTCATCTATTAAAAAAATCCAATCCTTCATACGGCAATGTGAGCAGAAAACGAAAACAATAATTAATCCCGGAATAAAGGCTCCGTTACATGCAACGACATCGCTAACGAGATATCGCTGGGATCATGGAATTCGTTACGCACATCCGGCGTCGTTAGCGACGTCTTTGCGTGTGACGCCTACAAGCGACCGCTAACGATCCAAAAAACGTCAAAAATCGTTGATTGTTGACACGTCGTTCCTTTCCCAAATATCGTTGATCTTTTTGGACACAGGTTGTTCGTCGTTCCTGAGGCAGCACACATCGCTACGTGTGACACCCTGGGAACGACCAACAAAAGTGTTCCTGCGTCCTCCGGCAACGAGGCGGGAGTGACGTTAATACGACTGATCTCCCCCCCTCCGCTTCTATTGGTGGCACGCTATGTGACGTCGCTGTGACACCGCATGAACCTCCCCCTTAAAAAAAGAGTTTGTTCGCCGCCCACAGCGACGTCGTTAGGAAGGTATGTACGTGTGACGCGTACTAGCGATACTGTTCGCCATGGGCAGCGATTAGCCCATGGCGCACGCACGACGGGGGCGATGTCGCAGCGTGTAAAACGGCCTTAAGGGTAGGAAAATACAAAAGAGCAAAAAAAAAACATTAACGAGTTTTTCAGTTAAGAACAGGGCAATGGGAGTAGGATTTGATGTATTCTTGTTTCTAACAGAAGCAGAGAGGCCCAGCATTGATTCATATGGAGCCTGTGCAATTTACTTCTGTTATTTATTTTAAGAATGAAAGAAAATGTTCGCATGGCTCCTGTTCAGCCCCCGTGGACTACTGACCTGGCCTCTGCATCAGGGTCCTGCAAATCGGTTTAATCATCTCAAGACTCTAGTGATACGTCACAGTGAGATCCCTTGTATGGAAATCAGATCACGGAGACCAGTGTGATCGTAGCGGGGTCCCTCTTATACAAGGGTCACAGACCTCCATGTATGATGTACGGATCTGTGCACTCGCTAATGCGCACAATTTACCACCCATTTCTTGTATGAAGGCAGCAAAATAGTTAAAATTAACCCAACAACAAAATGTGACCACATTATATCTCCCTACTAAACTAGAAACATTATGTAAATAAAAAAGTTGAGATATTCTTAACTGGTTTCGGAGCTCGTAGGCTTTAAAAGTCAGGGCCATCTGACTCCTACTCTGCAGTGATGTTCTACAATATCATTACATAGCAGAGCATCTATACGCAAACATGTAGCAACGGAGAGGAAATACGTCCGTCTCTACATAAGGCACAGACGGTTTATTACTGTCTCTGCCTTCTCTGTCACTGTATACACAGCTCTGCAGTGCAATGCAGCTGGAACAGTGAGGGACCTGACAGCGACACAGATCTCTGTGTGAGAGCCCATCCACCATCGGTAATTGTTTGGGGTGTAGTCCGGTTTGAGGGTGCCTGCTTTCTTTTGAGGGTGTTCGCTTTCTTTTGGGGGTGTCTGCTTTCTTTGACGACAAGTCCTGCTGTATTCTATATTTTTTTCAGCTTCTTGTACATTTCCTTATGGAACCACAACTAGGGTTTTTTGGAGTAGGGCTTTTATTTCAAGTATACTCAAAAAAAGCCCCAAAAATCCTACAAGGGATTATTTTCCGGGTAGGTCTTATTTTTGAAAGAAAGAGCTGACTGTGCTTCTTCCCCCATATACAGAGGATATGGTCACTGCGGAGTCATTATATCAGCCACAGTTACCAGGGAATTTAAATCTAAATAAAAATATTCAACATGTGTGAAATATAGGAAAATACCACTGTCAATCCAAATCTCTGTTATTAGCCCCGACCAGGTAAAAAACAGCCATATATACAATATAATAAGTGTTACAAAATACATAAGAAATATTTACATGTGATCATAAACATATTATGATAGTGTCCGCCTTTCAGTCATAGGGATGGCCCCGATGATGTTATAGTCATTGCTCAGTATACAGTGATCAGTGGTGAACTTCAAAAAAAAAAAAAAAAGGGATCCAGCATCCAAGTTCCAATTGAGTTAAAACATTTTTTTTAACAAGGATAAAAGGGTTCTTCCATAATAATAAAATCCAGTTTACATGGCAGGGTAGAAAAAATGGAACGCGTTTCGGAGTGAAAACTCCTTACTTTTAATAAAGCCATATGAATCACATAGCCATTATAAAGGGTAACATACAATTAGAGGGTGGGGAGAAAAAATTAGAACCATATGTGCAATCACACCCTGTGACTGACATCATCCAAGAAAAATAGAACATTGTCACAGACATAGCAAATAACATTTAAAGACTATTCCGAATGTTCCAAATATCTAACATCTTATATTATATATATATATATATATATATATATATATATATATATATATATATATATATATATATATATATATATATATATATATATATATAAAAGAATCCTTTTACAAAAAAATTCTTTTTTTTTCTCCTTTTTAATTTATCCTTTTGAGCACTATAATTTTATCAGGAAGTGTGCATACCAAAAAAAAACATGTTCATACCACATTTTAAAACATGAATCTATAATATTACTACATTCGTGCCACCATTTAACATAAACTCTGATATAATATAAACTTCTACCGATAAAGGGCAGCAGAATAAGACATGGCATGATCATAAATAGAAAAAATAGTGATATGTTATTTTTATTACCATATTTCTCTATAACAGGGGTGGGGAACCTTTTTACTGCTGGGGGCCATTTGGAATTTCCTACTAACCTTTGGGGGCCGCACAACATTATCAACTTGAAAAATAACCCAGCTATATTTGGTTTCTTCTGCGGCACAATCCGGCACTTTGCAGGAAAATCGCAACCGTTTTTTTTTGCTGCCGGTTGCGATTTTCCTGCATAGACTTTAATTAGTGCCGCATTGTGCCGCATGGCCTTGCGTTCCATCCGGTTTTTGCCGCATGCGGCAGATTTAGCCGATGCGGCGGCCGGATGGAACGTTGCCTGGTACGTTTTTTCGTGCGGCAAAAAAAACCGCATCGCGCCGCATTCGGCCGATGCGGCGCATCTCGCAATGCATGCCTATGGCGGCCGGATGCGGCAAATACCGCATTCGGCCGCCGCATGCGGTTTTTGCCACTGCGCATGCTCAGTAGCATGCCGCAAGCGGCAAAAACCGGGCGGGCCGCATGGGAAAAACTTATGCAAAGGATGCGGTGTTTTCACCGCATCCGTTGCATAGCTTGCACAGCCGGATTGAGCCGCAGGGCTCAAGCCGGATGTGTGAAAGTAGCCTAACTCACCCCTACTGTGGAGGCAGGAGCTGCTTCTGTTTGGTGTGACTGTGATGTTTGGTGATATTGATCATCTTGTTTCTCACAGCTCCTTTTCCAGGTTTGTCTCGGTCTGGAGATGCTGGGGGCATATACATCACAGGAGGGGCTGGGGTGCATAAATTACAGGAGACACTGGGAGTACACATCACAGGAGGGGGCTGGGGCATATACATCAGTAGGGGGGCATGGACAGCCTTGGCTGTGGCACAGACAGCACTAGGTGGCAGCACGGACTGCACTAGGTGGCAGCACGGACTGCACTAGGAGGCAGCACGGACTGCACTAGGAGGCAGCACGGACTGCACTAGGAGGCAGCACGGACTGCACTAGGAGGCAGCACGGACTGCACTAGGAGGCAGCACGGACTGCACTAGGAGGCAGCACGGACTGCACTAGGAGGCAGCACGGACTGCACTAGGAGGCAGCACGGACTGCACTAGGAGGCAGCACGGACTGCACTAGGAGGCAGCACGGACTGCACTAGGAGGCAGCACGGACTGCACTAGGTGGCAGCACGGACTGCACTAGGTGGCAGCACGGACTGCACTAGGTGGCAGCACGGACTGCACTAGGAGGCAGCACGGACAGCACTAGGTGGCAGCATGGACAGCACTAGGTGGCATCACTAGGGAGACACAGAGAAGTCTGGGGGAGCATAGACATCAACAGGAGGGCACAGACTGGGGGGCATATAAAGCAGTGGGAGGGTACAGACAGCAGTAGCAAGTTCAGAGCACTGGGGGGTACATAGTACTGAGGGGTGGCACACAGCACTGGGGAGCACGGACAGCATAAGGGGGCACAGACAGCACTGACCGTGGCATGGACAGCACTGACCGTGGCATGGACAGCACTGACCGTGGCATGGACAGCACTGACCGTGGCATGGACAGCACTGACCGTGGCATGGACAGCACTGACCGTGGCATGGACAGCACTGACCGTGGCATGGACAGCACTGGTGGCAGCATGGACAGCATTAGGTGGTGCGGACAGCACTGGGGGGGCATAGACATCACCCAAGGGGTACAGACAGCACTAGGGGAGCACACACAGTACTAGGGGGTACACACTGTACTAGGGGTGTACTCAACATTAGGGGGTACACACAGCATTAGGGGGTACACACAGCATTAGGGGGTACACACAGCACTGGGGGGTACACAGCATTAGGGGGTACACACAGCATTAGGGGGTACACACAGCATTAGGGGGTACACACAGCATTAGGGGGTACACACAGCACTGGGAGGTACACAGCACGAGGGGGTACACAGCACGAGGGGGTACACACAGCATTAGGGGTACACAGCATTGAGGGGTACACACAGCACGAGGGAGTACACAGCACTTAGGGGGAGGGGGCAGCGATGGGTTGCGTACTCACAGTGAGGGGGGAGGAGTCACACACACAGCAGGTCCGGGAGGCTGGTAAATCTGCTGCAGCTCTTCTGTGACATGTCGCAGCGTGCTGCTTACCCCGCCCACCAGAGCACACTAGCACAGGCCGGGGTTAAAGGGGTGGTTCACCCATTTTTTTTATTTTCTGTATGAGCTCTACTTACCTTTCTAGGCGTCTTCTCCATTGGCTTCTGTTTACAGTTCTGGCACTGAGCGGCGCTATCCTGCACGCTCAGTGCCGGTCACATGACCCCCTGGAGCTGTGGCCGCCGGCATCCTCTGACGTCCCGGCATTTCCGGGCTCTCAAACAAGACGGGTACGTCCCAGGATGCCGGCGCCACTCAGATTGAGTGACAGGGCTGTGGGCGGTGACTACCGCACGTCACAGCCCAGCATCGAGGGTTAGGATCCGGAGGACGTTTGTGTGGAGCCGGCGTCCTGCAGATGGAGAGGCTGAGGCACGGGGCGCCAGTGTGCAGTACAGGGGGGGTCTTCAGCTGAATCCCCCCCTGCACGTAAGTATGTGATCACACTGTCCACCCGCCCGCTCTGCTGCGATGTCAGGAGAGCGGCCGGTGTCGGGCAGTGTGATCATCTGCTCCTCCCAGCAGCAAGACACCGACAGGCATGTCACCGCTGTGCTCTGCCATCTGTCCTGCTGCATGGGACCAACTGTCTGCACTCTGTCACCTGCACCACAAGTCACAGAGTGGAGACAGTTGGTGACAGAGCACCTCTGCCCCCCCCCTGTTCTTTCCCCACTCTCTTCTCTCCCCCCACTCTTCTCCCCCTCCCCTCTTCCCCCTCTTCTCTGCCCCCCTCTTATCCCTCTCTCCTCTCTTTTCCCTCGCTCTCTTCCCCCCTCGCTCTCTTTTCCTCCCCCCTCGCTCTCTTTTCCTCCCCCCCTCGCTTTCTTTTCCTCCCACCCGCGCTCTCTTTTCCTCCCCCCGCGCTCTCTTTTCCTCCCCCCGCGCTCTCTTTTCCTCCCCCCGCGCTCTCTTTTCCTCCCCCCGCGCTCTCTTTTCCTCTCCCCTGCGCTCTCTTTTCCTCTCCCCTGCGCTCTCTTTTCCTCCCCCCGCGCTCTCTTTTCCTCCCCGCTCGCTCTCTTTTCCTCCCCGCTCGCTCTCTTTTCCTCCCCGCTCGCTCTCTTTTCCTCCCCGCTCGCTCTCTTTTCCTCCCCCTCGCCCTCTTTTCCTCCCCTCGCTCTGTTCTCCCCCCCCTCGCTCTGTTCTCCCCCCCCTCGCTCTGTTGTCCCCCTCGCTCGCTCTCTTCCCCCCCCCCCGCTCGCTCTCTTTTCCTCCCCCCCGCTCGCTTTCTTTTCCTCCCCCCCTCGCTCTCTCCTGGCATGGTCAGTACAGAAATCTCTCCATCGTGGAGGGGTGAGAGGGAGTAATAAACATGGAGTCCCTACTGTGTCTGTGTATTTATTTCTAATAAAGTATTTTTCTCTGTGTGGTCTTTTTTTTTTAAACCCTTTATTGGAGATTCTTAATGGCCAGGTCAACCTTGGCCTGACATTAAGAATCTCGGGCTTTATACCAGCGGGTAAAACATAGCTGGTATTAACCCCTTATTACCCAGCGTGCCACCTGCCACCAGGGCCACTGGAAGAGTTGGATACAGCGCCAGAAGATGGCGCTTCTATGAAAGCGCCATTTTCTGGGGCGGCTGTGGACTGCAATTCGCAGCGGGGGGCCCAGAAAGTTTGGGCACCCTTCACTGAGGATTCCAATCCCCAGCTGCCTAGTTGTACCTGGCTGGACTCAAAAATTCGGCGAAGCCCATGTCATTTTTTTTTTTAATTATTTCATGAAATTCATGAAATAAAAAAAAAAAAAGGGCTTCTCTATATTTTTGGTTCCCAGCCGGGTACAACTAGGCAGCTGGGGGTTGGGGGCAGCCCGTAGCTGCCTGCTGTACCTGGCTAGCATACAAAAATATGGCGAAGCCCACGTCATTTTCTTAAAAACGTTTTCAGGGAAAAACCTTTATAAAAAAAAAAATGCTTCCCTGCATTTCTATTGCCAGCGAAAGTAACACCAAGCAGCGGGGGCTAGCAGCCAGTAGCTGCTTTGGTTACCCTTAGCAACAGAAAATGCAGCGGGAGCCCACAAACAATGTGATTTTTTTGTTTTTTTATTTTTAATGAATTTTTTTTAAAAAAAAAAAATCGGCATGGGCTTCGCCCATCGAGCACCAGAGCATTTTACTGCTCAATTCATCCCAAGTAATCAGATGACTCCAGTGTCGGCCGATTACTTGTTCTGTGTCCCCCTGCATCCATCGCAGCGTGTACGGGCTGTGAGGTCAGCGGAGTGGAGACAGTGACATGCTCTGCTCTGACACATAGTGTGCTGCATGTCACTATCTTTCTCCACTCTGGCACTTGTAGTGCAGGTGACCGGATGCTACATGTCACTAACTGTCTCCACTATGGGACTTGTTGTGCAGGTGAGAGTGTATACAGTTGGTACTATGCAGCAGAAATCACAGAGTGGGGCAGTTAGTGACATGTATCATTCGGTCACCTGCACAACAAGTCCCAGAGTGGATACAGTGACATGCAGCACACTATGTGTCAGAGCACAGCATGTCACCAACTTGCTCTGCTCTGTCACCTGCGGTGCTGCATGTCACGTTTTTGCCGCGATTTGGTGCGTTTTTTGCTGCGTTTTTGCTCACTGCATTTTTAATCAGTGCACAATGCCATTAAAGATTGTTGATGAAAAAAATAAAAAAGGTCTGATGTCATTTCCTTATTCAAAATGTTCATTGTATGCAGGAGAGCAGACAGCAGCTGCAGAACTACAAGGCTCAGCATCCTCCATCCAGGACTGTATGCAGTTTTTTACCCAAAAAGAAAAAAAAAATGACGTGGGCTTCGCCATATTTTTGTATGCTAGCCGGGTACAGCAGGCAGGTACGGGCTGCCCCCAACCCCCAGCTGCCTAGTTGTACCCGGCTGGGAACCAAAACTATAGAGAAGCCCTTTTTTTTATTTCATGAATTTCATGAAATAATTAAAAAAAAAAAAAAATGACGTGAGCTTCGCCTAATTTTGGTGTCCAGCCGGGTACAACTAGGCAGCTGGGGATTGGAATCCACAGTTAAGGGTGCCCAAGCTTTCTGGGCACCCCCACTGCGAATTGCAGTCCGCAGCCACCCCAGAAAATGGCGCTTTCATAGAAGCGCCATCTTCTGGCGCTGTATCCAACTCTTCCAGCTGCCCTGATGCCGGGTGGCTAGCCGGGTAATAATGGAGTTAGGGCTAGCTGTATATTATCAGCTAGCCCTAAGCCCGAAATTCATGGTGTCACGCCAATATTAGACATGGCCACCATGAATTTCTAGTAATGATAAAAAAAAAAAAAAAACAACACACAGAAAAATATTTTATTAGAAATAAAACACAACACAATTAGTGACTCCATCTTTATTGAAATAAACCCCCCTCCGCAGTAATCCTGGGTTAGGGTCCCGCGCCGTCCAATCCGGATCCAATATCATCTGATCGGTTTGCTGGAAGGCAAAGCGATCAGATGATGTGTCAGGTTAAACTACGTGAATCACATCATACATCAGCTGATTGTATAAAAGCCGATTATACAATCAGCAGATGCATCAGTGCAAAAACAAAAAATAAATAAATAAATACTCACGTCTGTGCTGATTACCGGCAGCTCCTACAGCGGAGTCTGATCCTGGCCCATCACTGCCGGAGCTGCCGGTAATCAGCTGATGAAGTCCCCTGACGGCAGGATCAGCTGATAGCCGGCCGGGCGCGAAAAAGCCGGCGAGACTACGATCAGCTGATGCGTCAGGTGACTGCATCAGGTGATCCACCGCCAGGTCCTGCAAGCTTCGTGCGTGCCCCGGGGAGACTGCACACAGCCGAAGCGGCGGGACCAAGACAGGGGCTGGAAGCAGGCATGGCACCGGGACCCTGCAGACAGGTGAGTACGACATACACACACACACATACACACTCACACACACACTGTATATACACACACACACTGTATATACGCACACACACTGTATATACGCGCACACACACTTTCTTCCCCTGGCTGTGTAGAGCTGCTGCTGTCTCTGTGTAATTGATCTCAGTGCACATCCACTGGGAAGAGGCAGGGAGGAGACAGGGTGGAGAGCAGAGTGGGTGTATTAGACACAATGGGTGTGTTAGATAAGCTAGACACCGCCCTAGAGCCACAAAGAATTCTGGGACTTGTAGGAACTGAACACAGGAAGTCAGAGGAGAGATTAACCCCATCAGAGCTGGAGCCAGCAATGAGCATGTGCTGCTAGTGCACAATGAAAGGTAATTTTGCTGAAAAAACATAATAGATGTGTTGAGGGGCACATATTAGCAAGATTTATCAGAAAAAAAAAAATCAGTTTGGGTAACTGGACAACTTCTTTAAGCCTAGAATGTATGGGCTGCAGTCAGGTCCTGGAAGTCAGGATCTGGATAGAGCCCGTACATTCTAGCATCTACCCTCAAGGCATCAGGCAGTGAGATTTAAAGGGCCGGCAGCCGGGAAAAGCGCGGCTGCTGCCAGAGCACAGCGGTCCCTGGGAATGTGCCTGGGGGCCGCATAAAAAGTCGTCACGGGCCGTATACGGCCAGCGGGCCGGAGGTTCCCCACCCCTGCTCTATAACAAAACTATAACCTATGATCATTCACATTTTTCAATCAATTTGAAAAAACAGAACCAGAGAGTGTACAAACAGCAAATCCATATTATTACCGCATTTATTTGGATCTAAAATATTACCACATACTAATAATCTATTAATGTGAACATGAATGCAATATAAGCTTCTATCCATAGGGGGAGCAGGTTTAACGGCAGTGTGAACACGCTCTGAAACTGCAGAGAAACAAGAATTAATTTATCAAATAATCAAATTATACCAAATTTCTTTTCCTTCTTGTTTCTCTTATTTCTAGGAAACCATAAGGCTATGTGCGCACATTGCGTTCTGTGCAGTGCGGAAAAGAACGCACCCTCTGACAGACTAGACTAATGTAAACACTGCGTTTGTAAAAAAAAATGCATGAAAAACGTATGCATTTTGGATGCATTTTCCATGTGTTTTGGATGCATTTTTAACAGTGCGTTCCCCCAGCAATTCAGTTCTGTTACATGCTCGCTCAGATATGTGGCTACTGGTCTTCCTTTATATAGGCTCTGTTGCCCCTTTTTTGTAATATGATTTATTTTCCTGAGGAAGGAGACGGAGATGTCTCTGAAACGCGTAGAATTATGAAATAAAGGAAATCTTTTTCATCTACAACATCAGTGGTTTTTAGCGCGGCATTTAAACCGGTTTTCTCTTTACCTGACCTATATTTTATATACTGCATTCCGGGGCCGCTGCTAAACCACAAAAAGGCACTCACATGCGATCATAAGGAGTTGTGACTTTCACAACCCTACCAGGTGAGTGTACCTCTTCCTGTCTCTCTACCCTCATACCGGGTAAGACCCTATTGCGCTTTTTCCCCCTACAGCTCTACATGCTCGCTCACAGCAGACACAGACAGCGTTGCACGATGAGAATGAACTCGGATGAACTTTACCCAACTTCATTGTCATCCCCAGGCTCTGTCTGTGTGTCGCATCCTGATTAGCGGTCACCAGTGAAGGACTCACCGATGACCGCTAATCCCCTGAGTGACTGAAGTGAACAGCGCGATCAGCAGTGCCATCATTCAGGTTACCTGCGGCCACAGCTGGAGTCCTCCACCTGAAAGCGGTAGCCGCGGGTAACCTGAGTGACGGCACCGCTGATCACTTCAGTCACTCGGGCGACTTGCTGTCACAGTTGGAGGATCCAGCGGTGGCCGCGGGTAACCCGAGTGATATCATCGCTGATCGTGCGGCTCACTTCAGTTGCTGCGTGGAGCTGAGAGAGAGCGGTCGTGGTCTGTGGCCGCTCCTATCAGCTTCATGTAGCAGAGCTGAAAGAGTCGTGGGACCTCGTGTGGATTACGTCGGACCTGGAGGGGTATTTGGGGATTAATAAAGTGGTGAAAGAGGGGTTTTTTTTTGTCTTTTATTCCAAATAAAGGATTTTTTTGGGTGTATGTGTTTATTTTCTTTAACTTACAGGTTAATCATGGAAGGTATCTTGGGGAGATGCCTGCCATAATTAACCTAGGACTTAGTGGCAGCTATGGGCTGACATTAACTCCCTATTACCCTGATTACCACCGCGCCAGGGCAATTCGGGATGAGCCGGGTAGAGTCCCGGGGCTGTCGCATCTAATGGATGAGGCAATTCCGGGAGGCTGCTGGCTGATATTGTTAGGCTGGGGGGCTCTCCATAACGTGGAGCTCCCCATCCTGAGAATACCAGCCTTCAGCCGTGTGGCTTTGCTCTGGCTGGTATCAAAATTGGGGGGGACCGCACGTCGTTTTTTTTTTTAATTATCTATTTATTTTTATGCACGATATAGACCCACCCACTGGCGGCTGTGATTGGTTGCAGTGAGACAGCTGTCACTCAGCGTGGGGGCGTGTCTGACTGCAACCAATCATAGGCACCGGTGAGCGGGGAAAGCAGGGAATACGAGATAGAATAATGAACGGCCGGCATTTTGAAAACAGTATAAACCGCCAGAGCTTTGTGACAGCTGTGCAGCGCCGTGCCACTGATCGGTGAGTATGAGAGAGGGGGAGGGGAGATCGACCGACGGACAGAGAGAGGGACAGACAGAGAGAGAGAGACCGACGGACAGAGAGAGAGAGAGACAGACAGACAGAGCGACCAACTGACAGAGAAAGAGACCGACAGACAGAGGGAGATTGACCGACATGATAGAGAGAGAGACAGAAAAGACCTGCGTTTTGCTTGTCAAAAAAGCATGCAGAATGCAACAAAAATGCAGTCCAAATGCATTTTGGTTGCGTTTTGACCCACATCATTGATTTCAATGGGTGGAGAACGCAGCTACAACGCACAAAGGAAGTGACATGCTGCTTTTTTATGCGCAGCAATTTTTGGCATCCAAAACGCTGCGTTTAAAAACGCAGCGTGCGCATTGAATTTTCAGACTTCTCATAGACTTTGCTGGGGAAAACGAAACGTGGGTACATAGCCTAAATGTGCAAACAAAAATAATGAAGGAAACATTCGGATGAATTCCGGTAAGATACTCAATTGCATGAGATAAGTACCGCATACGGAGAATAAGAAAAGAAAATTTCAAATAAAAAAAGGAAAGAAAAAACTGGCAACTATTAAAGTCTGCATAAACAAAATAGAAAATTATTAAAAAAAACATTACGGACATCATGTTAATTAGCGGATACCATTACATTGAACATCACAGTATATTAAAGATTTCATTCCTGATATTTAGACCATTTGGAACGCTGCTGTTCAGTAAAATCATCCACTTTGCTTCTCTGCGTAATAGAAGTTTATTTAGATTGCCACCACGTGTGGGCACTTACGTTCTCTGCTGCACTCACCTTAAGTAAACTTAAATCTCCTGCATGCTTGATTTGGAAGTGTTTAGAAACCGCAGAAGGTGTACGGGTGGTAGTATGGCTAACGTTGTATATATGCTCTGATATACGAGGACGCAGGGACCGAGTAGTATTACCCACATATTGAAGACAACAAGCTTCACATGTGATCACATATATTAATTCATTTGTGCCGCAATTCATCAGTGATCTAAGTTTAATCTCTGTACCTGAGCTGCAAGATTTAATAACGGTTGTATATTTCATATATTTACACAGACTACAATTTCTTTGGGAACATTTGTATGATCCTGTTGTGGGGAGCCAGTTGCGTAGAGCAATGTTAGTGTTTCTGGGTTCCAGTGTGATCACTGGGTGATAAGGCATTGGCCAGGGTGGCGTTTCTTCTGGATACAAATGTAATCTCTTTACTTGGAATTTTTTTCAATACATCATCCACCTCTAGTATGGGCAAATATTTCTTTATTATTTTAATAACCCTATAATAATCTGAGCTATAATCCGTTGAAAAAACAACAGGGGCAGAATCCGTAAAAGATCTAGGTGGTATTTTTTCCTTTTTATCCAATTATTGTTGTCTGTCTCTCTTCTCAGCTTTCAGTTTTGCGTTGGTAATAGTACACATAGAATATCCTCTATTCTTGAACCGGTTTGTTATAATATCTGCCTGGCGCTCATAAGCGATATCACTAGAACAAGCCCTTCTTGCCCTGACAAATTCTCCCACTGGAATATTATTGGCAATATATCGGGGGTGACAACTTGTAGCATATAAAACTGAATTGCCAGCCACAGATTTTCTATATAAATCGCATACAATTTTGCCCTCATTCAC
The DNA here is from genome assembly GCF_048569485.1 of Anomaloglossus baeobatrachus. Lineage (NCBI taxonomy): Eukaryota > Metazoa > Chordata > Amphibia > Anura > Aromobatidae > Anomaloglossus > Anomaloglossus baeobatrachus. The sequence goes on from NW_027442378.1 coordinate 27,784, forward strand.
ATTGCCAGTTATTATATGTCCAAAAAAGGAATGGAATTTTCACTATGATGGTAAGTAAAAAATATATTGCAAGGGTTGATATTCAAATAATACACAAAATTTTTCACTTCTTCAGGGGTACTATTCCAAATTTTGATCACATTGTGGCGCCCTGGACAAGCCAGGGGCCACAGAGCACAACATCCACACACCTCACACTCCCAGCAGGCACACCGAAGTCAGAACACAAAACCCTTGTTGCCTTCCTCCAGGGGCTGATGTCCACACCAAGGGGTGGAGCCAGGCGGTTGGTCTCCACCCACCAAGGAGTTCACAGTCCTGGAGGCGGGAAAACCAGGCAGACCAGTCTTGGTAGTGAAAGTGGAAAGAGGAAAAGTAGTGAGAAAGGAGAAAAGTGACAGCTAAGCAGCCTGAAGTTGGTCCGGGTGTGTGGCCCGGACAGATCAGCAAGGTTGGCAGACGGTGGTGACCGTTTGCAGCAGTGGCCGATTGGAGTCTACCGTAAGGACCGTGGACGGGCGGTGGCCCGGCGGTACCGGACCGGTACGCGAAGAGAAGCCAGCACCATCTGGCAGGGGCTTACGGACCCCGGCAAGGCTAGGAGTCGCCGTGAATTTGCCAAATTCGTTAGTGAAGGGAACCTCCTGGGTTTCCCAACGACTAAGTCCCAACAGAAGGCAACAGTCCAACCAAGAGGGGGAGACACCGCCACCGCCAAGGCAACCGTTTCTCAGGGCCAGAGCCTGCGGGCAAAAGGGGATCCTCCGGCCCACATCCAAGCCGGGGAGCGGGTTACCGGTGGGAACCCATTGGAACCATCTACCGTATCTAGGTGCAGGGAAAGGCAGTCATCATCAACCTGCCGGGAGAAACAACACCGCAGCCGTCTGTGGGACCCGTCCATCCAGCCGAGTGTTTTACAGAGAACTGTGTCTTCATCATTGGGCTGAGTGAGTACCACCGTGCCGTGCGGCACAGTACTGCCCCTGCGACCCTGCACCTCACCAGGCCATGTAACCCGCCTGCCATTCATCCATACCCCATCACCGGGCCCCGGGACAACCAACCCCCTACCCACGGAGGGGAGAACTAACAATAAAGCTGCTCCCTGTCACCGCTCCCGGGATCCCCGTCCAGAGCAGTGGTGGTGTCACCATTATCACCACAACCGTGGGTGGCGTCACGGACAATAAATCCCCACAATCAAGTCCCCTTTTCACTCACGGGCGAGGAACGCCGCTCGAGTCCCCGGGATCCGGCCCACCGTTCGAGCCACCACCGAGCAGCAGCAGCCGCAGCCGGACCCGAGCAGTGGGAGAGCGCAGCGTCCCCTCCTCCGCCCGCGACAACATCATCTATGTATCTTAAAAAGACACATGGATTAGAGAGAAAGGGATTTATGGGTGCGAAAATATACTCCTTCTCCCACCAAGACAAGAATATATTGGCGAGAGAAGGGGAATACTTCGCACCCATTGAACAACCCTGTATTTGAACATAATGCTCATCCAAAAAAGTGAACAAATTATTGGTCAGGAGTAAAAAGTAACCTCAACAATAAATTTGCAAATCCGTTGAAAAATTACTGAATTTATTAAGATAAGTTTTCAGGGCAAGAAGGGCCAAATAATGCGGTATCGATGTGTAGAGGCTTGGTATGTCACAAGTGAGCCAGGAGGAAGATTCAAGCCATGTTACTTTGTCAAATATATTAATCGCGTGTTTAGAATCATTAAGATAACTAGGGGTGATTTTTGCCATCAAATTTAATCTACTGTCTAGCCACTCAGAAATATTTTCCACTAAAGAACCCACACCCGAAACTATGGGCCTAAATGTGGGAGGGAAGACATGCCTATGCACTTTAGGGAGTGCATGTAACAGTGGTATCCTGGGGTATGGAGGGTTAAAAAACTCACATTGCTTTTCGGTGAGGACCCCTAGGTCTCGACCTCTCTTAAGCAAGTCCTTCAATCCTGATCTTATATGTTGCATAGGATCACATTCAACTTTCTTATAATCCGCACTATCCTCTAGCATTTTTTTTCCCCTCTCTCTCATATAAACCTATATCCAAAACAGTAACGGATCCCCCCTTTTCGGAGTTTTTGATAACAATATATTGATTTTCAACAAGATTCCTGAGTGCTGTCTGTTCTGGGGGTTACTGTATGGATTATGTTTCGCTGTTCTGAGATTTTTTGGAGGTCCTCCTCCACCAAATACTGGAAATCATCTATAATGGATACTCTAGATTGTTCCGGATAATAATCCGGGTTCGGGACCCTGGTTCCAAAGTTATTATCATTTAAGGAAGGGACCCTCGAACATTCATCAGAAAGATCACGCAAAATCTTTAAAGAAAATTGTTCCATAAAGGAAGTGGGTACAAAATCATGAGTTTGATTATCTGAAACGCTAGAATCTAAAATAGCATCATGGCTATTTGCTTCTACATCTTCCTGAAAAAAATTTTTTTTTTTTATTGCCTGCAGCCCGGTCTGGCTGTTTCCTGATCCCTGCACCGTTCCTTGTGGTAGTTCTCCAGGTGGGTGAGCTGGTAATTTTTTCTCCTAGTTATCAGTGGTTGTATACGCGCTCTCAGCACTGACTGACAGCAGGTTCTATGCTGAGCGGCTGTCAGTCACTGCGGGGGCAGGGTATATATGTGGTAATAACAGACATTTCCCTCATTTTCCCACCAGTATCACTAACATCAGGAATAAAAACTCGATGCTGAAGTTGGTTTCTTATTTGGATTTCTTTTTTTGTTTTTTTACATGTTAAACAGCAAACACAAAAAATAACAATAATAGAGGACAATGCAGTGCGGAGTCCGTTAACCCTTTCAATGACGCCCTTCGGGGCCACTTTGATGCCCATTTTTGTGCCAGTTTTATCATTTTTGTTGCTGATTTTGACTGTATTCACATCCGGGCTCCGCACTGCAGTGTAAGGAATTGTTGTCATTTTTGTAGATAAAAACCTGTAAAAAAAAAAACAAAAACAAAAAACAGAAAAAGTAAGAAACCTAAATCAGCGTCGTCATAAAAACAAAGAAAAGACGACGACAGAAACAGGAAAATGAAGAAGAGCGAAATAATAGAGACCCTGCACCTACCTCCTCCTGCAGAGCCGCACACTAGATATATAATACCCTGCACCTACCTCCTCCTGCAGAGCCGCACACTAGATATATAATAACCTGCACCTACCTCCACCTGCAGAGCCGCACACTAGATATATAATACCCTGCACCTACCTCCACCTGCAGAGCCGCACACTAGATATATAATACCCTGCACCTACCTCCACCTGCAGAGCCGCACACTAGATATATAATACCCTGCACCTACCTCCACCTGCAGAGCCGCACACTAGATATATAATACCCTGCACCTACCTCCACCTGCAGAGCCGCACACTAGATATATAATACCCTGCACCTACCTCCTCCTGCAGAGCCGCACACTAGATATATAATAACCTGCACCTACCTCCACCTGCAGAGCCGCACACTAGATATATAATACCCTGCACCTACCTCCACCTGCAGAGCCGCACACTAGATATATAATACCCTGCACCTACCTCCACCTGCAGAGCCGCACACTAGATATATAATACCCTGCACCTACCTCCACCTGCAGAGCCGCACACTAGATATATAATACCCTGCACCTACCTCCACCTGCAGAGCCGCACACTAGATATATAATACCCTGCACCTACCTCCACCTGCAGAGCCGCACACTAGATATATAATACCCTGCACCTACCTCCACCTGCAGAGCCGCACGCTAGATATATAATACCCTGCACCTACCTCCACCTGCAGAGCCGCACGCTAGATATATAATACCCTGCACCTACCTCCTCCTGCAGAGCCGCACACTAGATATATAATACCCTGCACCTACCTCCACCTGCAGAGCCGCACACTAGATATATAATAACCTGCACCTACCTCCACCTGCAGAGCCGCACACTAGATATATAATACCCTGCACCTACCTCCACCTGCAGAGCCGCACACTAGATATATAATACCCTGCACCTACCTCCACCTGCAGAGCCGCACACTAGATATATAATACCCTGCACCTACCTCCACCTGCAGAGCCGCACACTAGATATATAATAACCTGCACCTACCTCCACCTGCAGAGCCGCACACTAGATATATAATACCCTGCACCTACCTCCACCTGCAGAGCCGCACACTAGATATATAATAACCTGCACCTACCTCCTCCTGCAGAGCCGCACACTAGATATATAATACCCTGCACCTACCTCCACCTGCAGAGCCGCACACTAGATATATAATACCCTGCACCTACCTCCACCTGCAGAGCCGCACACTAGATATATAATACCCTGCACCTACCTCCACCTGCAGAGCCGCACACTAGATATATAATACCCTGCACCTGCAGAGCCGCACACTAGATATATAATACCCTGCACCTACCTCCTCCTGCAGAGCCGCACACTAGATATATAATAACCTGCACCTACCTCCACCTGCAGAGCCGCACACTAGATATATAATAACCTGCACCTACCTCCACCTGCAGAGCCGCACACTAGATATATAATACCCTGCACCTACCTCCACCTGCAGAGCCGCACACTAGATATATAATACCCTGCACCTACCTCCTCCTGCAGAGCCGCACACTAGATATATAATACCCTGCACCTACCTCCACCTGCAGAGCCGCACACTAGATATATAATAGCCTGCACCTACCTCCACCTGCAGAGCCGCACACTAGATATATAATACCCCGCACCTACCTCCACCTGCAGAGCCGCACACTAGATATATAATACCCCGCACCTACCTCCACCTGCAGAGCCGCACACTAGATATATAATACCCCGCACCTACCTCCACCTGCAGAGCCGCACACTAGATATATAATACCCCGCACCTACCTCCACCTGCAGAGCCGCACACTAGATATATAATACCCCGCACCTACCTCCACCTGCAGAGCCGCACACTAGATATATAATACCCCGCACCTACCTCCACCTGCAGAGCCGCACACTAGATATATAATACCCCGCACCTACCTCCACCTGCAGAGCCGCACACTAGATATATAATACCCCGCACCTACCTCCACCTGCAGAGCCGCACACTAGATATATAATACCCCGCACCTACCTCCACCTGCAGAGCCGCACACTAGATATATAATACCCCGCACCTACCTCCACCTGCAGAGCCGCACACTAGATATATAATACCCCGCACCTACCTCCACCTGCAGAGCCGCACACTAGATATATAATACCCCGCACCTACCTCCACCTGCAGAGCCGCACACTAGATATATAATACCCCGCACCTACCTCCACCTGCAGAGCCGCACACTAGATATATAATACCCCGCACCTACCTCCACCTGCAGAGCCGCACACTAGATATATAATACCCTGCACCTACCTCCACCTGCAGAGCCGCACACTAGATATATAATACCCTGCACCTACCTCCACCTGCAGAGCCGCACACTAGATATATAATACCCTGCACCTACCTCCACCTGCAGAGCCGCACACTAGATATATAATACCCTGCACCTACCTCCACCTGCAGAGCCGCACACTAGATATATAATACCCTGCACCTACCTCCACCTGCAGAGCCGCACACTAGATATATAATACCCTGCACCTACCTCCACCTGCAGAGCCGCACACTAGATATATAATACCCTGCACCTACCTCCACCTGCAGAGCCGCACACTAGATATATAATACCCTGCACCTACCTCCACCTGCAGAGCCGCACACTAGATATATAATACCCTGCACCTACCTCCACCTGCAGAGCCGCACACTAGATATATAATACCCTGCACCTACCTCCACCTGCAGAGCCGCACACTAGATATATAATACCCTGCACCTACCTCCACCTGCAGAGCCGCACACTAGATATATAATACCCTGCACCTACCTCCACCTGCAGAGCCGCACACTAGATATATAATACCCTGCACCTGCAGAGCCGCACACTAGATATATAATACCCTGCACCTACCTCCTCCTGCAGAGCCGCACACTAGATATATAATAACCTGCACCTACCTCCACCTGCAGAGCCGCACACTAGATATATAATAACCTGCACCTACCTCCACCTGCAGAGCCGCACACTAGATATATAATACCCTGCACCTACCTCCACCTGCAGAGCCGCACACTAGATATATAATACCCTGCACCTACCTCCTCCTGCAGAGCCGCACACTAGATATATAATACCCTGCACCTACCTCCACCTGCAGAGCCGCACACTAGATATATAATAGCCTGCACCTACCTCCACCTGCAGAGCCGCACACTAGATATATAATACCCTGCACCTACCTCCACCTGCAGAGCCGCACACTAGATATATAATAGCCTGCACCTACCTCCACCTGCAGAGCCGCACACTAGATATATAATACCCTGCACCTACCTCCACCTGCAGAGCCGCACACTAGATATATAATACCCTGCACCTACCTCCACCTGCAGAGCCGCACACTAGATATATAATACCCTGCACCTACCTCCACCTGCAGAGCCGCACACTAGAGATATAATACCCTGCACCTACCTCCACCTGCAGAGCCGCACACTAGATATATAATACCCTGCACCTACCTCCACCTGCAGAGCCGCACACTAGATATATAATACCCTGCACCTACCTCCACCTGCAGAGCCGCACACTAGATATATAATACCCTGCACCTACCTCCACCTGCAGAGCCGCACACTAGATATATAATAACCTGCACCTACCTCCACCTGCAGAGCCGCACACTAGATATATAATACCCTGCACCTACCTCCACCTGCAGAGCCGCACACTAGATATATAATACCCTGCACCTACCTCCACCTGCAGAGCCGCACACTAGATATATAATACCCTGCACCTACCTCCACCTGCAGAGCCGCACACTAGAGATATAATACCCTGCACCTACCTCCACCTGCAGAGCCGCACACTAGATATATAATAACCTGCACCTACCTCCACCTGCAGAGCCGCACACTAGATATATAATACCCTGCACCTACCTCCACCTGCAGAGCCGCACACTAGATATATAATACCCTGCACCTACCTCCACCTGCAGAGCCGCACACTAGATATATAATACCCTGCACCTACCTCCTCCTGCAGAGCCGCACACTAGATATATGGCTGCTCTGTGCTTACAGGACCTGTGATGATGTCACATGGAGGGGAGGAGTCAGGGTCACATGATCAGCTCCTCAGTGTATGCAGGACTCTGCTGTGCTGGTTGTCATGGTGCTGGATGAGGGGAAGTTTATGTGTGGGGTCAGGAGGGGTTTACAGTGTGGATGTAGCGGAGCCGTGTGTGTACGAGGTGTACGGAGCAGAGCCGTGTGTGTACGAGGTGTACAGAGCGGAGCCGTGTGTGTACGAGTTGTGCGGTGCAGAGCCGCGTGTGTACGAGGTGTACGGAGCGGAGCCGTGTGTGTACGAGGTGTACGGAGCAGAGCCGTGTGTGTACGAGGTGTGCGGTGCAGAGCCGCGTGTGTACGAGGTGTACGGAGCAGAGCCGTGTGTGTACGAGGTGTACGGAGCAGAGCCGTGTGTGTACGAGGTGTACGGAGCAGAGCCGTGTGTGTACGAGGTGTACGGAGCGGAGCCGTGTGTGTACGAGGTGTGCGGAGCGGAGCCGTGTGTGTACGAGGTGTACGGAGCGGAGCCGTGTGTGTACGAGGTGTACGGAGCGGAGCCGTGTGTGTACGAGGTGTACGGAGCGGAGCCGTGTGTGTACGAGGTGTACGGAGCGGAGCCGTGTGTGTGCGAGGTGTACGGAGCGGAGCCGTGTGTGTGTAAGAGGTGTACGGAGCGGAGCCGTGTGTGCGAGGTGTACGGAGCGGAGCCGTGTGTGTGTACGAGGTGTACGGAGCGGAGCCGTGTGTGTACGAGGTGTGCGGAGCGGAGCCGTGTGTGTACGAAGTGTACGGAGCGCAGCCGTGTGTGTACGAGGTGTACGGAGCAGAGCCGTGTGTGTACGAGGTGTACGGAGCGGAGCCACGTGTGTACGAGGTGTACGGAGCGGAGCCGTGTGTGTACGGAGCGGAGCCGTGTGTACGAGGTGTACCGACCCGTGTGTGTACGAGGCGTACGGAGCGGAGCCGTGTGTGTACGAGGCGTACGGAGCGGAGCCGTGTGTGTACGAGGCGTACGGAGCGGAGCCGTGTGTGTACGAGGCGTACGGAGCGGAGCCGTGTGTGTACGAGGCGTACGGAGCGGAGCAGTGTGTGTACGAGGCGTACGGAGCGGAGCCGTGTGTGTACGAGGCGTACGGTGCGGAGCCGTGTGTGTACGAGGCGTACGGAGCGCAGCCGTGTGTGTACGAGGCGTACGGAGCGCAGCCGTGTGTGTACGAGGCGTACGGAGCGGAGCCGTGTGTGTACGAGGCGTACGGAGCGGAGCCGTGTGTGTACGAGGCGTACGGAGCGGAGCCTTGTGTGTACGAGGCGTACGGAGCGGAGCCGTGTGTGTACGAGGCGTACGGAGCGGAGCCGTGTGTGTACGAGGCGTACGGAGCGGAGCCGTGTGTGTACGAGGCGTACGGAGCGGAGCCGTGTGTGTACGAGGCGTACGGAGCGGATCCGTGTGTGTACGAGGCGTACGGAGCGGATCCGTGTGTGTACGAGGTGTACGGAGCAGAGCCGTGTGTGTACGAGGTGTACGGAGCGGATCCGTGTATACGATGTCTGATGTGTTCCCAGTTTTAATTGCATTTCTAAGTGTTGTCAGGGGCTCATGTACTGCCCTGGGGCTCGGCTGCTGCCGCCGAGCCGCTCGGGTCCGGGTTCGGGTGTGTGTCGGTGTCTCGAGCGTCCCCGGACCCGGGGGTCACGTCACTCTGAAAAGGGGGGTTTGTTTTGGTGATCGGGTGGGTGCGCGGCCGGGGCCGCTATGGAGATTGTTCGTGACGCCACCCACGGGTCGTGGTGATTGAAGGCACTACCACTGCTGGTAATGGTGGGGGCTCTCGGGTGCGGTGTTGTGGCGCAGCTAGGTGTTGACCCCTCTGTGGGTAGGGGGTGTGAGTCCCGGGGCCCGCTGGGGTGATGATGGAGCTGCCGGAGGGGTGCAGGGCAGGGCGGCGTAGCGCGGCACTGTGCCTGAGGGCACTGGTGTACTCACTCAGAAGAAACACACCGGAGTCACTGGTAAACCAAAAACGGGATTGTGGTCGATGCCCGCAGCCGGCTGCGTGATTCCCCCTACTCAGGTTGGTGGTGTCGTCTTTCCCTGCACCCTCTTTACTGTGTGACTGCCTATGTCTCAACAACGGTAGTCCGCTCCCCGACTTGTAGGTGCTGGAGGACCCCTCTTGCCCGCAGGCGCTGGTCCGTGGGATTGCGGTGCCTGGGCGATGGCTTCCTATCCCCCTCGGTGGGCTGTTGCCGTCTATCGGGACTTTGGGTGGGAGTGGACCTCAAGACCAAGCCGCAATCAGTTGATTTGACTCGGTCCAGTTGCTTCTGGGCCTCGTACGGGGTCTGAGTACCCTTTGGTGCTCAGGTTTCGGTTTGACTCGCCGATTCGGTACCGGTGGGCCACTACCCTGTCCCAGTACCTTGTCGGTTCCGCCGGTTCTACTCCCGGCCTCCTGCGGACGGCCACCACCGTCTGTCTCCTGGCCACAGGGTTCCTAGGCTCCCACCTAGGCCCTGACAGATTTACTCCACAGCTCTCACAGCTACCTCCTCTCCTTTCTTCTCCCTAACACAATCTCCGTCTGTTTTTCCCCGCCCCTGCCAATCAATCCTCTTCGGTGGGCATGGCCAACTGCCTGACCCCGCCCCCGGGTGTGGACATCTGGGACAGATAGGGGTGACTCAGCCTATCTGTGACCCCTGGCTAGTCCAGGGCGTCACACTCATAAAGTGCGGCACTGGAAGCCACAAGCAGACATAATAATAATAATAATAATTAATATTTATTAATTTATATAAATAAATAAACATACATAATACATAAACCTGTGCCTTGTAGTAAGACTGTTAGTTTGTCTGTGCACAGCGACCTGTCTGTGGTCTCCAGAACGTCTCCTGCTGCGGCTTCTGAACTTCAGCTACTCGTCCCTGATTCTTCCAAGACCTCTGCTAATGTTGGGCGGCACGGTGGCTCAGTGGTTAGCCTTGCAGTCTTGCAACGCTGGGGTCCTGGGTTCTAGTCCCACTAGGGACAACATCTGCAAGGAGTTTGTATGTTGTCCCCGTGTTTGCGTGGGTTTCCTCCCACACTCCAAAAATATACTGATAGGGAATTTAGATTGTGAGCCCCAATGGGGACAGTGTTGCCAATGTATGTAAAGCGCTATGGAATTAATAGCGCTATTAGGCTTTATATAGGCCTAGGAAGCTCCACACATGGAGCACGCTGGATACTGGCAAAGCCCAATGTGGAGCACAAGAAAGTTTAGCAGCCCGGGGGAAGGGAGAAGAGCCCAGACCCAGGACAGGGGGGTGACAGGACCCCCTCAAAGGGACGCCCCCAAAAGAGTGTGTAACTGCGCCATTGGGAGCCATGGTCTTGGATTCTGTCAGGGGCTCACAAAGTGAGGTAATGGAAGCTGTAGGCAGACAGGAGACTGAAAGCTGTGGACGGACACATAGCAGATATCCTGGAAAACCTGGGACGAGTAGCAGAGTCATACCTCCCAACTTTTCCAGAGAGGAAAGAGGGACAAAGTATGCGGCGCGGCAAATTTTGGCCACGCCCCTAGGCACAACCATTTGGCAGTAAGGGTCATTCAGCAGATGTCCCGGACTGTTCATTCATATTTATAGCAGTCAGAATTGTTTTTATATTTCTATGCATCACTATATGACATGTTGCATATTTGTGCCTATAAAGCCATGTTCACACATTGCATAAATCCTGTTTCTTTTTGTTTCTGCCGCTGTCTGCATCAAACTACACAATAACAATCTTCTCTGGTTTTCCATTTTTGCGGCATTTTTTTCTGCCTTTTCTCCATTATTTAATGCGTTTTTGGTTCAGATGTGAATCTGCGTTTTTAAGTGTTTTTATTGTACTGAGAAGCTTTTTCGTGCATTTTGTTAAGCTCCACATAGAAACCTCCAGAGAAAAAAACCCTGAAAACCGCAGAGTTCAGCGGCGTCTTCTCATGGAATCACATCCACTTTACTTGGACAATTAAACACAGCAGAATAAATGTGCAAAAAAACAGCAGAAATAAATGCAGCATTAACACTACATGTGAACACGGACTAAATGTCCAAGCAAAGTGGATGAGACGTAATGAAATCTCCGCTCCTGGTGCGTGGAAAGACGCCGCTGAACTGTGCGGTTTTGGTGTTTCTTTCTTTATAATCTTCAGGATTCACATCATCCACAAACATGTATCAAATAAGGCGACAATGCATAAAAAATACCGCAGACACGCAATAATCAGAGGAGATTGTTATTGCACTCGTGGCGCGGACACCTGCAGAAAAAACGCAGCATTTACGCTATGTGTGAACACGGCCTCAGTGATATATTTTTATTACATTTTTTATGGGTTTTAATAAAGAAAAATAATAAATTGCGACATTTTTTTCCCACCATTTACCGATCCCCATAAATAACCTGATCACTGTATTGTTCGGGTCATTACGATTACAGGGACATCAAATATGTCCATGTTATTTGCTGATTTGTGATGTTTATTATTTTATAAAAAAAATGTAATAAAATTACATTATTCTATTTTTTTTATTATTTTTAGTAATTTTATTAGAAGAAAAAAAAATCCTCTTTTCCTCTCTCTCTAGAATCCAGGAGATAGAGACACTGCTGTGTACAATGGAGCTCTGTGTCCTGTGTAATCTGCTGTGTAAGAGGCTGCATTGTAGGTTCATTTATGTAAAATGTAAAATGATGTCATGTAAAATCCTCCCTCTGACATCATCAATCCTAGTGGCTCAACAGCTTAGGTCAGGTAGGAAAGCCAGGGGAGGAGGCTGCTGGACACAAGTTTTGAACGTTGCTGATTTGAATCCAAGGTGGTGAAGATGAAAAAAAATAAAAATGTATTTGTATTTTTTTCCTCATTTCTTTATAGTAGTTTTATGAGAACAAATTAATCTGACTCCTTCACCTACATTGAGATGCAGTATTTATCTATATCTATCACTCTAACTATCTGTCTGTCTATCCCTCTATCTATCTATGATTCTATCTATCTATGATTCTATCTATCTTTCATTCTATCTATCTAGCTATCTATGATTCCATCTATCTATCTATCTATCTATGATTCTATGATTCCATCTATCTATCTATCTATGATTCTATCTATCTATGATTCTTTCTATCTATATGTGATTCCAGAATATGATAGAAAGGGACCAGTTGGCTCTGCACCGTTATGTCTCCTCCAATAAAAATAAAAAAGTATATAATTTAACAATAAAAAATCAATTTAATGCTGATTGTGAACAAAAAAAATAACTATTTGGTTATACGCAAGTCAGACAAGGCGGGATGTATAGTGCTATTGGTGCCTCTTTATATAAAAAATGAGAATATGACATTTTGGGAAAAAATACTACTTACCGTAGATTGCAATCAATCCAGCTGATGTCTGTGCTAAATCTTTATACAATATGTTGGATGGTGGTTGGTTCTCTTTAAGATTCCTTCCTCAAAAGTTTTTATTATGAGGAGATCATATTTTGTTTTAAATGTTGAAAAAGGATTCATAACACAGGTCTGGAAATTTTTTTTTTTCATGAGCTGTTGTTTATTCTACGTAATCCTTATGTTTTGGATGCACTGAATCCAAAAATGACATTTTCTGACAATTTAGGTAATTATGTTAAATAAGGCAATACCTCAAAATAAATGAAAATAGACTCATAAAATTAATTTATTATTACTAATTTTTTATGAAAATAATTTTATTTTTAATTGGAATGAGCCACTAACACACAGTAAAATCGATTCTTCTTCCCTGTGAGGCTCCTCTTGGTACATTTACGCTTGTGAGGAGCATCTGGAATGTCTCTCTGAAGTGTCCAACAGTGTCTGCCATCATTGTAATGTTCCATCTTCCCTGGTATCTTCTTGTAGTCTGCTGTCATTGTAATGTTCCATCTTCCCTGGTATCTTCTTGTAGTCTGCTATTATTGTAATGCTCCATCTTCTCTGGTATCTTCTTGTAGTCTGCCGTCATTGTAATGCTCCATCTTCCCTGGTATCTTCTTGTAGTCTGCCGTCATTGTAATGCTCCATCTTCCCTGGTATCGTCTTGTAGTCTGCCGTCATTGTAATGTTCCATCTTCCCTGGTATCGTCTTGTAGTCTGCCGTCATTGTAATGTTCCATCTTCCCTGGTATCTTCTTGTAGTCTGCTATTATTGTAATGCTCCATCTTCTCTGGTATCTTCTTGTAGTCTGCCATCATTGTAATGTTCCATCTTCCCTGGTATCTTCTTGTAGTCTGCCATCATTGTAATGTTCCATCTTCCCTGGTATCTTCTTGTAGTCTGACGTCATTGTAACGCTCCATCTTCCCTGGTATCTTCTTGTAGTCTGCCATCCTCGTAATGCTCCATCTTCCCTGGTATCTTCTTGTAGTCTGCCATCATTGTAATGTTCCATCTTCCCTGGTATCTTCTTGTAGTCTGCTGTCATTGTAATGCTCCATCTTCCCTGGTATCTTCTTGTAGTCTGCCATCATTGTAATGCTCCATCTTCCCTGGTATCTTCTTGTAGTCTGCCATCATTGTAATGTTCCATCTTCCCTGGTATCTTCTTGTAGTCTGCTATTATTGTAATGCTCCATCTTCCCTGGTATCTTCTTGTAGTCTGACGTCATTGTAACGCTCCATCTTCCCTGGTATCTTCTTGTAGTCTGCCATCCTCGTAATGCTCCATCTTCCCTGGTATCTTCTTGTAGTCTGCCATCATTGTAATGCTCCATCTGCCCTGGTATCTTATTGTAGTCTGCCATCATTGTAATGCTCCATCTTCCCTGGTATCTTCTTGCAGTCTGCCATCATTGTAATGCTCCATCTGCCCTGGTATCTTCTTGTAGTCTGCCATCATTGTAATGTTCCATCTTCCCTGGTATCTTCTTGTAGTCTGCCATCATTGTAATGTTCCATCTTCCCTGGTATCTTCTATCCATCTGCCGTCATTGTAATGCTCCATCTTCCCTGGTATCTTCTTGTAGTCTGCCATCATGGTAATGTTCCATCTTCCCTGGTATCGTCTATCCATCTGCCGTCATTGTAATGCTCCATCTTCCCTGGTATCGTCTTGTAGTCTGCCATCATTGTAATGTTCCATCTTCCCTGGTATCGTCTATCCATCTGCCGTCATTGTAATGCTCCATCTTCCCTGGTATCTTCTTGTAGTCTGCCATCATTGTAATGCTCCATCTCCCCTGCTATCTTCTTGTAGTCTGCCATCGTTGTAATGCTCCATCTTCCCTGGTATCTTCTTGTAGTCTGCCATTATTGTAATGCTCCATCTTCCCTGCTATCTTCTTGTAGTCTGCCATCGTTGTAATGTTCCATCTTCCCTGGTATCTTCTTGTAGTCTATCATTGTAATGTTCCATCTTCCCTGGTATCTTCTTGTAGTCTGCCATCATTGTAATGTTCCATCTTCCCTGGTATCTTCTTGTAGTCTGCTATTATTGTAATGCTCCATCTTCCCTGGTATCTTCTTGTAGTCTGCCATCATTGTAAAGCTCTATCTTCCCTGCTATCTTCTTGTAGTCTGCCATCATTGTAACGCTCCATCTTCCCTGGTATCTTCTTGTAGTCTGCCATCATTGTAATGCTCCATCTTCCCTGGTATCGTTTTGTAATCTGCCATTATTGTAATGTTCCATCTTCCTTGTTCTCTTCTTGTAGTCTGCCGTCATTGTAATGTTCCATCTTCCCTGGTATCATTTTGTAATCTGCCATCATTGTAATGCTTCATCTTCCCTGGTATCTTCTTGTAATCTGCCATCATTGTAATGTTCCATTTTCCCTGGTATCTTCTTTCCATCTGCCATCATTGTAATGTTCCATCTTCCCTGGTATCTTCTTGTAGTCTATCATTGTAATGCTCCATCTTCCCTGGTATCTTCTTGTAATCTGCCATCATTGTAATGCTCCATCTTCCCTGGTATCTTCTTGTAGTCTGCCATCATTGTAATGTTCCATCTTCCCTGGTATCTTCTTTCTATCTGCCATCATTGTAATGTCTCATCTTCCCTGGTATCTTCTTGTAGTCTGACGTCATTGTAACGCTCCATCTTCCCTGGTATCTTCTTGTAGTCTGCCATCCTCGTAATGCTCCATCTTCCCTGGTATCTTCTTGTAGTCTGCCATCATTGTAATGCTCCATCTGCCCTGGTATCTTCTTGTAGTCTGCCATCATTGTAATGCTCCATCTTCCCTGGTATCTTCCTGCAGTCTGCCATCATTGTAATGCTCCATCTGCCCTGGTATCTTCTTGTAGTCTGCCATCATTGTAATGTTCCATCTTCCCTGGTATCTTCTTGTAGTCTGCCATCATTGTAATGTTCCATCTTCCCTGGTATCTTCTATCCATCTGCCGTCATTGTAATGCTCCATCTTCCCTGGTATCGTCTTGTAGTCTGCCATCATTGTAATGTTCCATCTTCCCTGGTATCGTCTATCCATCTGCCGTCATTGTAATGCTCCATCTTCCCTGGTATCTTCTTGTAGTCTGCCATCATTGTAATGCTCCATCTCCCCTGCTATCTTCTTGTAGTCTGCCATCGTTGTAATGCTCCATCTTCCCTGGTATCTTCTTGTAGTCTGCCATTATTGTAATGCTCCATCTTCCCTGCTATCTTCTTGTAGTCTGCCATCGTTGTAATGTTCCATCTTCCCTGGTATCTTCTTGTAGTCTATCATTGTAATGTTCCATCTTCCCTGGTATCTTCTTGTAGTCTGCCATCATTGTAAAGCTCTATCTTCCCTGCTATCTTCTTGTAGTCTGCCATCATTGTAACGCTCCATCTTCCCTGGTATCTTCTTGTAGTCTGCCATCATTGTAATGCTCCATCTTCCCTGGTATCGTTTTGTAATCTGCCATTATTGTAATGTTCCATCTTCCTTGTTCTCTTCTTGTAATCTGCCATCATTGTAATGCTCCATCTTCCCTGGTATCTTCTTGTAGTCTGCCATCATTGTAATGTTCCATCTTCCCTGGTATCTTCTTTCTATCTGCCATCATTGTAATGTCTCATCTTCCCTGGTATCTTCTTGTAGTCTGACGTCATTGTAACGCTCCATCTTCCCTGGTATCTTCTTGTAGTCTGCCATCATTGTAACGCTCCATCTTCCCTGGTATCTTCTTGTAGTCTGCCATCATTGTAATGCTCCATCTTCCCTGGTATCGTTTTGTAATCTGCCATTATTGTAATGTTCCATCTTCCTTGTTCTCTTCTTGTAGTCTGCCGTCATTGTAATGTTCCATCTTCCCTGGTATCGTTTTGTAATCTGCCATCATTGTAATGCTTCATCTTCCCTGGTATCTTCTTGTAGTCTGCCATCGTTGTAATGTTCCATCTTCCCTGGTATCTTCTTGTAGTCTATCATTGTAATGTTCCATCTTCCCTGGTATCTTCTTGTAGTCTGCCATCATTGTAATGCTCCATCTTCCCTGGTATCGTTTTGTAATCTGCCATTATTGTAATGTTCCATCTTCCTTGTTCTCTTCTTGTAGTCTGCCGTCATTGTAATGTTCCATCTTCCCTGGTATCGTTTTGTAATCTGCCATCATTGTAATGCTTCATCTTCCCTGGTATCTTCTTGTAATCTGCCATCATTGTAATGTTCCATTTTCCCTGGTATCTTCTTTCCATCTGCCATCATTGTAATGCTCTATCTTCCCTGGTATCTTCTTGTAGTCTATCATTGTAATGCTCCATCTTCCCTGGTATCTTCTTGTAATCTGCCATCATTGTAATGCTCCATCTTCCCTGGTATCTTCTTGTAGTCTGCCATCATTGTAATGTTCCATCTTCCCTGGTATCTTCTTTCTATCTGCCATCATTGTAATGTCTCATCTTCCCTGGTATCTTCTTGTAGTCTGACGTCATTGTAACGCTCCATCTTCCCTGGTATCTTCTTGTAGTCTGCCATCCTCGTAATGCTCCATCTTCCCTGGTATCTTCTTGTAGTCTGCCATCATTGTAATGCTCCATCTGCCCTGGTATCTTCTTGTAGTCTGCCATCATTGTAATGTTCCATCTTCCCTGGTATCTTCTTGTAGTCTGCCATCATTGTAATGCTCCATCTTCCCTGGTATCTTCTTGTAGTCTGCCATCATTGTAATGCTCCATCTTCCCTGGTATCTTCTTGCAGTCTGCCATCATTGTAATGCTCCATCTGCCCTGGTATCTTCTTGTAGTCTGCCATCATTGTAATGTTCCATCTTCCCTGGTATCTTCTTGTAGTCTGCCATCATTGTAATGTTCCATCTTCCCTGGTATCTTCTATCCATCTGCCGTCATTGTAATGCTCCATCTTCCCTGGTATCTTCTTGTAGTCTGCCATCATGGTAATGTTCCATCTTCCCTGGTATCGTCTATCCATCTGCCGTCATTGTAATGCTCCATCTTCCCTGGTATCGTCTTGTAGTCTGCCATCATTGTAATGTTCCATCTTCCCTGGTATCGTCTATCCATCTGCCGTCATTGTAATGCTCCATCTTCCCTGGTATCTTCTTGTAGTCTGCCATCATTGTAATGCTCCATCTCCCCTGCTATCTTCTTGTAGTCTGCCATCGTTGTAATGCTCCATCTTCCCTGGTATCTTCTTGTAGTCTGCCATTATTGTAATGCTCCATCTCCCCTGCTATCTTCTTGTAGTCTGCCATCGTTGTAATGCTCCATCTTCCCTGGTATCTTCTTGTAGTCCATCATTGTAATGTTCCATCTTCCCTGGTATCTTCTTGTAGTCTGCCATCATTGTAATGTTCCATCTTCCCTGGTATCTTCTTGTAGTCTATCATTGTAATGTTCCATCTTCCCTGGTATCTTCTTGTAGTCTGCCATCATTGTAATGCTCCATCTTCCCTGGTATCGTTTTGTAATCTGCCATTATTGTAATGTTCCATCTTCCTTGTTCTCTTCTTGTAGTCTGCCGTCATTGTAATGTTCCATCTTCCCTGGTATCGTTTTGTAATCTGCCATCATTGTAATGCTTCATCTTCCCTGGTATCTTCTTGTAATCTGCCATCATTGTAATGTTCCATTTTCCCTGGTATCTTCTTTCCATCTGCCATCATTGTAATGCTCTATCTTCCCTGGTATCTTCTTGTAGTCTATCATTGTAATGTTCCATCTTCCCTGGTATCTTCTTGTAATCTGCCATCATTGTAATGCTCCATCTTCCCTGGTATCTTCTTGTAGTCTGCCATCATTGTAATGTTCCATCTTCCTTGCTCTCTTCTTGTAGTCTGCCATCATTGTAATGTTCCATCTTCCTTGCTCTCTTCTTGTAGTCTGCCATCATTGTAATGTCTCATCTTCCCTGGTATCTTCTTGTAGTCTTCCATCATTGTAAAGCTCCATCTTCCCTGGTATCTTCTTTCTATCTGCCATCATTGTAATGTCTCATCTTCCCTGGTATCTTCTTGTAGTTTGCCATCATTGTAATGCTCCATCTTCCCTGGTATCTTCTTGTAGTCTGCCATCATTGTAATGTTCCATCTTCCCTGGTATCTTCTTGTAGTTTGCCATCATTGTAAAGCTCCATCTTCCCTGGTATCTTCTTGTAGTCTGCCATCAGTGTAATACTCCATCTTCCCTGCTATCTTCTTTCTATCTCTTTAATGCCCTGGTGTAATCATTCACCTTGGTCTTCACTCACAGCTGCCAAATTTTCAGGAAAGTTGTCAAGGTGGGAATGGAGGAAATGCCCTTTCAAACTCAGCAGGCACCTATAAAGCTTGAAATGCTTTCAGAATTCATACGACGATCTTTTTCTAGTTAGGATCTTTGTTATTGCCTAAAAATTTCTCTATGACCTCTTTTTTTTTATCATTTTTTTATTCATTTCCAAAATACGTACAGTACAGACCAAAAGTTTGGACACACCTTCTCATTCAAAGAGATTTCTTTATTTTCAGGACTGAAAGCATCAAAACTATGAACTAAAACATGTGGCATGAAATCCTTAAAGTGTGAAACAACTGAAAATATGTCTTATATTTTAGGTTCTTCAAAGTAGCCACCTTTTGCTTTGATTACTACTTTGCACACTCTTGGCATTCTCTTGATGAGCTTCAAAAGATAGTCACCGGAAATGGTTTTCCAACAGTCTTGAAGGAGTTCCCAGAGATGCTTAGCACTTGTTGGCTCTTTTGCCTTCACTCTGCGGTCCAGCTCACCCCAAGCCATCTCGATTGGGTTCAGGTCTGGTGACTGTGGAGACCAGGTCATCTGGTGTAGCACCCCATCACTCTCCTTCTTAGTCAAATAGCCCTTACACAGCCTGGAGGTGTGTTTGGGATCATTGTCCTGTTGAAAAATAAATGATGGTCCAACTAAACGCAAACTGGATGGAATAGAACGCCGCTGCAAGAAGCTGTGGTAGGCATGCTGGTTCTGTATGCCTTCAATTTTTAATAAATCCCCAACAGTGTCATCAGCAAAGCACCCCCACACCATCACACCTCCTCCTCCATGCTTCACGGTGGGAACCAGCCATGTAGAGTCCATCCGTTCACTTTATCTAAAAAGACACAGTGGTTGGATCCAAAGATCTCAAATTTGGGCTCATCAGACCAAAGCACAGATTTCCACTGGTCTAATGTCCATTCCCTGTGTTCTTTAGCCCAAACAAGTCTCTTCTCCTTGTTGCCTGTCCTTAGCAGTGGTTTCCTAGCAGCTATTTTACCATGAAGGCCTGCTGCACAAAGTCTCCTCTTAACAGTTGTTCTAGAGATGAGAAGGTGTCTCCAAACTTTTGGTCTGTACTGTATATATAATATTACAACAGTACAACGGGTAACAGGGAACAATCCATATAGCTTATGTATATCATCATTCTGAGACATTAAATGTCCCTGTTGACCTCAATAACAGAAAATGAAAAGAAGAACCAAGAAGGGGAATGGGGTGGTAAGGGAAAGGAGGGAAAAGGGGATTGGGAAAAATAAGGAAAAGGGGGTGGTTGGGGGGGCGAGCAGCCACCAACATGAGAATACTTTGAGTAACATTGGATCTGATTCAACATATTTAGCAAAGAATTAACCACAGTATGGTAAACATTATGCGGAATGTGAGGGGCTTGGAATTGGGTTTGGAGGAGAGTTGACGGGGTGTAATGCAGATGACAAAGGAGAAGTCGTCCAAAATTCCCATTGTTTAGATACGGCAATTTTCCTATGTAGACTAGGCGCCAAACGCAATTCATACACATAGTGAGCATTGAGTCTTCCGACCAATTCTTCCTTGTTTGGAGGGGTTGAGGATTTCCACCTATATGCAATACATTGTCTACTTGCAATTAAAAAATGGGAATTTGTGCTTTTGAAGGAGTCTGGGATTAAATCAATACCTATATGAAGGATCGCCAGAGCAGGGTTGAGGTCTAGCCGGAGACCAGTAGTCAAGTGTACCATATCAAAGACCATTTGCCAAAATGTAAGTATCTTGGGGCAATACCACCACATGTGACTAAGTGAACCTCTTTGATTACCTCCTCTCCAACATAGTGGGGAATAGTTGGGCAAAAAGGCAGCAAATTGGGATAGGTCCCTCTATGACCTCTTGAAATGCCATCCACCCTTCATTTTGAGGATCTGTCATGGTATTGCTAAACTCTCGATCAGCTATAAGCCTTCTAATGTCTGGTCCGAAAGGCCTGGAAACTTGGTGACCAAGTATTTGAAGCATTGTCGATCTCTTGATAGTAATTTTACAAATTGCTTCATCAATCCTCATTTTATGTGGAGAGGTGGTAGAAGAACTTTATGGGAAGGTACCAAAGTTTCTCGGAGGACATTTTTTTTTCACCAACTGTGAGCACCCTCAGCTGCCAACCCTTATTGGTCAAGTGATTTTGTTGATCTCGACTGTCCCATAGACTCAGAAAAGGGTATTTAGTATAGCCAGCTTGTTGCCCGAGCATCATGCACAAGACTTTCAAATCCCTGCACACTTGCCAACCGTATTCTTTATTTTTAAGTTTATGAAGAACCAATTCCAAGTCTCGTAGGTTTCCATGAGGTGTACGGAATGACCTACAGGGATGGAAGCATAAAGACCGCCATTGTGGAGTAAAACTGCTTTGAGACTTCGTTTTGAAGAATCTATAAAAAGACACCATTGTGCTGAATCATATTGGATTTTGAATTGAGCCATCAAACCTTCGACATTGATGCAATAAACCAGCTTGTCTTCCTGGGCAAAGTAAGGAACGAACTCGTCTTCACGATGTCTGAACCATGAAAAGACACTCCTGGCAACAATAAACTCCTGCTTTTGAGTCTTGATCCGAGTAAGGCTCTGTGCCCACATGTGCGTATTGCATGCAGTCACGCTGCATTCTGCACCGCAGCGTAACTGCATGCGTCCTGCGTCGCCAGCACAATCTATGAAGATTGTGCATAATCCATGCACACGTTGCGTTTTAGAACGCAGCGATTTGCATGCTGCCAAATCGCTGCGTTCTAAAAAGCAACGTCACTTATTCCATGCGCTTTGGATGCAGGTCCCGCTATGTCTATGATGGGGGCTGTATCCAGAGCGCATGAAATCGTCTTTTCCACTGCAATCATACGCAGTGTTTTTGCAGCGATTTGAAGCGCACATGTGCTGTTCAAATCCTTGCAGAAATTTCTGCAGGGACAGGACGCAACGTTCGCACATAGCCTAACTCACCGGCATCTTTGGGAAGATTCAAGTCTCTTACCAAATCATTCATCTCTTCCTGGGAAAACAATGTTGGTCTTGTATCATCTTCAAAGTAAGAACTTGATTCATCATCTGGTTCAGGTATGATTCCACCTTCCTTGGAGATAGTTATCTCTTTCAAGGTAGCAGGGGCCTTGAGTACTGGTATATCTGTGCCATGGGGATTGGGACGAGTTGCTGAGTGAAGATTGGGGTATGAAGTGGAATGAATGGGGAACGACATCTTGAATGCACTGATGTGAATTAATTAATAGTATTTGGGCTTTAAATCTGGTTAAAAATCTAAGATCAAAAAAATACAAAAAATTGAGTGAAAAACCTACTAAATTTGAAGAGAATTTTGCATTTTGTGGCAAATCCTGCCGTCCAGTATTTTTTTCTATATATTTTTTTGTTTTCAGGACGCCAAAATACATGGAAATTAGATAAAAGTAATCAAACAGCTTTTTAGTCTCGCACCTGTACAATTGTAATCCTTTAGTCTAAGGAGTTGGAGAGAATATTCTGAGCTTTCTTATATACCGGATTTTTCAAATTATAAGACACACGTTTCCTCCCAAAAATTTGGGAGGAAAGTGAGGGGTGCGTCTTATAATCTGAATGTAGCTTACTGGGGTGGTGGAGAGTGGTCGCAAGAGGCCGGGGGAATGCTGCGGTGGCTGTGCTTTGCCAAAGGCAGCTAGTGCTGGGTCAGCGGCGGATGGTGCAGGGTCTGAGGCAGATGGTGCGGGGTCTGCAGCAGATGGTGCTGGGGCGAATGTGCAGTGCCTGCAGCCGCTGTGCGGGGTCTCCGGTGGCTGCTGCTGCTGGGGTGGCTGTGTGGTGTCTGCAGCAGCTGTGCGGTGTCTGCGCGGAGTCTCCACCAGTGTGCTGCGGTGTCTGCACCAGTACAGCCTACAGTTTCTGACACACCCACCACCCCTGCCTCCTGTGACCCCTTCACCACTGCTACTGGCCCTTTCGGTAAGACACCAATGGATTACAAGACGGACCCCATTTTTTTTCACCTTTTTTGTTCTGAATTTGCAGTGCGTCTTATAATCCGGTGCATCTTATAAAACGAAAACCATGGTAGTCATCTCTGTTTTGGATGACTATTCCATTCCCCCTTGGCAGCTGATATAGTTACTATATCTGAATCATTGCATAATGATTTTAAGGCAACCTTTTCTTTTTTATCTAGGTTATTTTGTGAAGATGAGAGTGTAAAATGTCTGATTTTATTGAACTCTTCAAGCACCAAGTAGAGGCAAGTGTCCAAAATACTGACCTCGACTTTCAAGGGGATAAAAGCTTGATTTGGGAAAAAAACAATATGTAGTCCTGTGTCATAGAAATAATAAAATCCATAAAGACTCAATAAGACGCTTATGAATCTGACCCCTCCTTTGGAAACAGGTAACTAAAGACAATCCTCTAGCAGATGTGAGGCCATTCTCAGCTTGAATGCACAAGAATGCAGAAAACGACAGATTTATGACCGGTAGAGATAAAAGCAGCAGTTGAACAGAAAAATAGCGGAGGAATGCAAATCCTTTTTTATCCCCTTATAGAAAATATGAATTGAGAACTCATCATTTTCTAAGACCTAAGGGGGCTTTACACGCTACGACATCGCTAATGCGATCTCGTTGGGGTCACGGAATTGGTGACGCACTTCCGGCCGCATTAGCGATGCAGTTGCGTGTGACACCGATGAGCGATTTTGCATCGTTGTAAAAACGTGCAAAATCGCTCATCGGTGACATGGGGGTCCATTCTCAAAAATCGTTACTGAAGCAGTAACGAAGTTGTTCCTCGTTCCTGCGGCAGCACACATCGCTGCGTGTGACACCGCAGGAACAAGGAACCTCTCTTTACCTGCCTCCCGGCCACAATGCGGAAGGAAGGAGGTGGGCGGGATGTTACGTCCCGCTCATCTCCGCCCCTCCGCTGCTATTGGGCGGCGGTTCAGTGACGCTGCTGTGACGTCGCTGTGACGCCGCACGGACCGCCGCCTTAGAAAGGAAGCGGTTCGCCGGTCACAGCGACGTCGCTGGACAGGTAAGTATGTGTGACTGCTCTGGGCGATGTTGTGCGCCACGGGCAGCGATTTGCCCATATCGCACAACAGATGGGGGCGGGTACCCACACTAGCGATATCGGTACCGATATCGCAGTGTGTAAAGTGGCCTTTAGACACATCCTATAGTTATCTGAAGTCCAGCCCTGTTATGAGTCACCAGAGGAGAAGTATGTGGGTGTAACTTGTGTTTATAAAAAGCTAATGCAGACTATCATCCTTGTTCAATGAAAAGAACATTGCTGTGTAGGATTGCTCCACGTTCCATTGGAGTCCTCCCCTCCAGAAATCAGAAGTAATTTCTGTGACCCAGGTTCAGTAATTTTTCTTTTGTTATTCCCTTTTATGTTATGTAATTGCATATGCTGTATTATTTTGTTCCCCTTTGTAATATGTATATTTTTATAAACACTGCCTACTTTTCAGATTAAATATATAACAATTAATAGCGTATGGCTTTGGATGTGATTTATAGATTAAGAGTAACAAAGCTAATTGTAATGTGTGTCCAATCAAACTATATAAGCAGAGACCCTGATTCCAGCGATGTGTCACTTACTTTGCTGCTTGCTGAAGTTTTGATAAAGATCAGTTTTATTTGCTTAAGATCCACGAGTTCTCGAAATGCTGTTCTATGTATAACCTCACCCACACCACTGATTGGCAGCTGTGTACAATGAGCATAGACAGAAAGCTGCTAATCAGGTGAGGGCTGGGTTATACAGAGCTAATGGAGATGGAGGATACATGGCAGCAGTTTTACTAGTTCTCTAGTGATAATAACCTAGCGATAATACAGTGATTTTATCAAAACTACAGCAAGCAGTCCAGTAAATGACATATCATTGGAGTCAGAGTCCCTATCTGTCATGGGTAACAGACAGACCTTTGTTGTCCGGCAATAGAAGGTCACAGTATTTGGCTGCGCAAAATACTCTCTGACTTTTTATTTTTTCTGTTGTCAGTATTCAGTGTACTTGTATCTCATCTGTTGGGTTTTCATCCTTGTTTCTTTAGGACCCAGGGGAGCTCCTCTTTATTTCAGTTGCTAATAATCTGTATTTCCCCTTGGGTTTAAATACTCTCATTTTCTCTGGACTTGTACTGGAGATATTTATTTCCTTCACAAAGTCTGGATGCAAGCAGGTGGCTTGCATGCATCAGTAGGATAGTAGCTGCTATTTACTGAACTTCTTACTGAGTTGTCTTGCGATAAGTTGTTTGTTGTTTTCCTTTGTTTGTTATCCCTATGTGTCCTTTAGTGCCTGGTGAGGTTGACAAAGAGCTCATCCGAACCGCTCTCTACCTAGGGCCCAGATCAGGGTCAGCCTAGGATTAGGTATCTGGCGCAGCATGGTGAGGGAATCCAGGGCCCAGTGGTAGGCTTGGTCAGCAGTGATCATCTCCTCCTTCCCTAGACTCAGGGTTTCCCCTCCCTTACTTTGTTTGCTTGGTACTTCCCCGTACTTAGTGTGACACTGTCTTTATATATTATTCTGATTTCTAATTAAGGGTTAAACACTTAGTGACAGATTGGCATTTAATTCCCAAAATCCCAGCATAGGTATCATAAATGTTAGTGCGAAATGTCTATAAATCTGCGCCAACACCAGAGGTTCTGAGGCAAAATCATCACATCTAGACAATAGAGTAAGATAAGCATGAAGAATATACATTTACAAGCATTTATTAACAAAACAACAAGTTTTGAAATGCAATTATATATAATGTGATATACTTCAGAGTTCCTATCTCCAATCTGGGGCTGCGCTTTTTAGTAAATAAAGCAGTGGGCAACCTGAGATTAGTGAATTATCTAAATATAATCCAGTATCAAAACCTTTCACAAATGTTCCTAAAGGCTCTCAAAAGGGCTAACAGTGTGCCAGCTAAAAAATAAAATGAATATACACTGCTCCCCACGCCATAATCCCGCCCACCTCTAGGCAGTGAAGCCAGCGCCAACCAAGATGTGGGCGGTATTATTAGCGTGGGGAGCAGTGAATATTCATTCTCTTTAATATTGGGCACACATCACCCAGCCGCCGGCTTACTGCTATGGCTGGTCAGTCACATGTGTTGACTATTCGAGAAAAAATATTACCTGCTCCCCAAGCCCATAATCCCGGGCGTGGGGAGCAGTGAATATTCCGGCAGCTGATGTCCGCGTGTAACTGTGGACGCATGGAAGTAATGTCATGCACTGCTTACATACTGAAGTCCCTTGCCAGCATCAGAAGAGAACACCGTGCACCGATGTGTGCAGCTGCACACGCTGCATCATCTTATGTGTGCAGCATTATGGGGAAATATATAACAGAATGGGCCCAAGATGAGGGCTATATACAAGTATGGGGATATATATATAGAATCCAGGAAGAAAGCTCAAGCACAGAATCCAGGGAGTAATATAGGTAAAAATCGTAGTTTTATTTATAAATCCTTAAAAAGTCCATCATTAGGTCATTCAAACATATTCAGAGTACGCGTTTCGAGCATAATTGCTTCTGAGAGGAGTAAAAGCAACTATGCTCGAAACGCGTACTCTTTGAATATGTTTAAATGACCTAATGATGCAATTTTTAAGGATTTATAAATAAAACTACGATTTTTACCTATATTTTTCCCTATATTCTGTGCTGGGGCTTTCTTCCTGGATTCTATGCTTATTGACAAGACTGGCAGTCTTTCTGCATCCATGCACGATCCAATCTAGTGGGCTCTAGGAACAGGTGAGCGGATTCAACCCCTCCTTTTTTTACCTTACTGAATGGGGATATATACAGTATACTAGGACAAGTGCCATATATATCAGGATGGGATAAAGATGGGCAACATCTATACCAGGATGAAGCACATATACACAAGGATGGGAGACACATACAGTATATCTGGAAGGGGCCCAGGATGGGGAACATTAGTACAGAATTAGGGGATTTTATCCCCGTAACAGTGTCAGCAGCAGATCCCCCTATAACAGTGCTTCATGACCACATTTTTTGCGTCAATCTTTTTCCCTATATTCCTAGTTATGTCTTATGGTCTGAAAAATATGATAAAGTTTAAAAAGAAAAAAAATGGTTCTTTCCCTCACCAATTCTTCCTTTTGTAGCCGATTTTTGGATAAAACCCTTTGAATTATGGTACATCATGATGGCTTCTCCCGTGTCACTCATCTGACAACAGGACCTGACTAATCTTTAAAACCTTTGGCAAATTCTGAAAGCAAAAATTGCTGCTCCTCTCTGTTGGTTTTCTGATGGTCGGCAAGACTTGATTTACAAATTAAGGGCTCATGCGCACACTGCGTCCTGACTAGTGCAGAAATAAATGTACCCTCTGGCATACTTGACGCTGCGAGTTGACAAAAAGAATGCATCCAAAACGCATGTAGTTTGGATGCATTTTGCATGCATTTTACATGCATTTTTGTCAGTGCAGTCCCCCAGCAATTCAGCTCTGCTACATGCCCACTGACAGCAGACACAGACAGAGCCGGGCGATGAGAATGAACTTGGATGAACTTCACCCGACTTCATTGTCATCCCGCAGCTTTTTCTCTGTGTGCTGTCATGAACTCAGATGGTCCTCCGAGGTAAGTGCCAGGACACAGGAGTCCGCAGCAGTGACGTCAGAGTTTCACCCGATTTCACTGACATCGCACGGCTCTCTCTCTCTGTGTCCCCTGAGTGACTGCAGTGAGCCACGCAATCAGCTGTGCTTTCACTCAGGTGACCAGCGGCCACAGCTGGAGTCCTCCACCTGAGAGCGGTGGCTGCGAGTAACCTCAATGACAGCACAGCTGATGGCGCGACTCACTTCAGTTGCTGCATAGAGCTCACAGGAGCGGCGGTGTTCTACTGCCGCTCCTGTCAGCTTCCGATGTAGCAGAGCTGAAAGCGTCGTGGGACCTTGTGTGGATTACGCCGGACCTGGAGGTGTTTTTGAGGGGTTAAAAAAGTGGTGAAAGAGGGTGTTCTTTTGTCTTTTATTCCAAGTAAAGGATTTTTCGTTGTGTGTATTTATTTTTTTTAACTTACAGATTAATCTGCTGCCATTAACTCCTTATAACCCAGATTGCCACCACACCAGGGCAATTCGGGATGAGCCGGGTAGAGTCCCGGGACGGTCGCATCTAATGGATGCGGCAATTCCGGGCGGCTGCTGGCTGATATTGTTAGGCTGGGGGGCTCCCCATAACATTGAGCTCCCCATCCTGAGAATACCAGCCTTCAGCCGTATGGCTTTACCCTGGCTGGTATCAATATTGGGGGGGACCTCACGTTGGTTTTTTTTAATTATTATTTTTTTTTTAATGCACGATATAGACATGCCCACCGACAGCTGTGATTGGTTGCAGTGAGACAACTGTCACTCAGCGTGGGGGCGTGTCTGATTGCAACCAATCATAGGCGCCGGTGGGCAGAGGAAGCAGGGAATAGGAGATTGAATAATGAGCGACCGGCAATTTCAAAAGAGAAGCCGCCACAGTGTGAACGCCGTGCAGCGCCGCACCCGTAATCAGGGAGTATGAGAGAGGGGGTGGGAAGGAGAGACAGACATCGACAGAGAGAGAGATAGAGACAGAGAGAGAGAGAGAGAGAGACACCGACTGACAGAGAGAGAGAGACCAAAAGACCTGCGTTTTTTATTGTCAAATAAACATGCAAATGCACTGCTTAGCATTTTGGTAGCGTTTTTCTACAACTCATTGATTTCAATGGGTGTAGAACGCTGCCAAAATGAACAAAAGAAGTGACTGCTACTTTTTTAAACGCAGAGATTTTCTCAAATTTTTGACAATCAAAACATTGCGTTTAAAAAAGCATCGTGAGCACGGATTTTGCATGATTCTCATAGATACTTTGCTGGTGAAGCAGCACGCATGAATTTTGACAATGTGACGCTGCAGCTTAAAATGCTGCAGAAACGCAAAAAAAAAAAAAAAAAAAAAAAAAAAAGCAACGTGCGCATGAGCCCTAAACATTTCAATTATTCACAACATGAAAAAGGTTCCTTCCCTGTATGGCTTCAGCAAATGTTTAACGAGATCCGATTTCTGAGAATAACATTTTCCACATTCAGAACATAAAAATGTTTTTTTGATTGATTTTTGATTTTGTGTGATTTTTTTGATGGTAACCAAGACATAATTTCCTAGTAAAACATTTCCCACACTCTGAACATGAATATGGCTTCTCCCCTGTGTGAATTTTCTGATGTCTAACAAGATCTGATTTCCGAATAAAACATTTCCCACATTCTGAACATGAAAATGGCTTCTCCCCTGTGTGAATTTTCTGATGTCTAACAAGATCTGATTTCCGAATAAAACATTTCCCACATTCTGAACATGAAAATGGCTTCTCCCCTGTATGAGATCTTTGATGCACAACAAGATCTGATTTCCGAATAAAACATTTCCCACATTCTGAACATGAAAATGGCTTCGCCCCAGTGTGAGATCTTTGATGCACAATAAGTTCTGATTTCTGAATAAAACATTTCCCACATTCTAAACATGAAAATGGCTTCGCCCCTGTGTGAGATCTTTGATGCACAACAAGTTCTGATTTCTGAATAAAACATTTCCCACATTCTGAACATGAAAATGGCTTCTCCCCTGTGTGATTTTTCTGATGTCTAACAAGGTCTGATTTCTGAATATAACATTTCCCACATTCTGAACATGAAAATGGCTTCACCCCTGTGTGAGATCTTTGATGCACAACTAGTTCTGATTTCTTAATAAAACATTTCCCACATTCTGAACATGAAAATGGCTTCTCCCCTGTGTGAGATCTTTGATGCACAACAAGTTTTGATTTCTGAATAAAACATTTCCCACATTCTGAACATGAAAATGGCTTCTCCCCTGTATGAGATCTTTGATGCACAACAAGAGCTGATTTCCGAATAAAACATTTCCCACATTCTGAACATGAAAATGGCTTCGCCCCTGTGTGAGATCTTTGATGCACAATAAGTTCTGATTTCTGAATAAAACATTTCCCACATTCTGAACATGAAAATGGCTTCTCCCCTGTGTGAGATCTTTGATGCACAACAAGTTCTGATTTCTGAATAAAACATTTCCCACATTCTGAACATGAAAATGGCTTCTCCCCTGTGTGAATTTTCTGATGTCTAACAAGGTCTGATTTCTGAATATAACATTTCCCACATTCTGAACATGAAAATGGCTTCGCCCCTGTGTGAGATCTTTGATGCACAACTAGTTCTGATTTCTTAATAAAACATTTCCCACATTCTGAACATGAAAATGGCTTCTCCCCTGTGTGAGATCTTTGATGCACAACAAGTTTTGATTTCTGAATAAAACATTTCCCACATTCTGAACATGAAAATGGCTTCTCCCCTGTGTGAATTTTTTGATGTCTAACAAAGTTTGATTTCCGAATAAAACATTTCCCACATTCTGAACATGAAAATGGCTTCTTCCCTGTGTGAGTTTTTTGATGATTGGAATTTTGGACTTGTTTGAAAAGATCAGATGATAGATCAATCCTAGGAAGGACTGGAGGTATATCTGGGACAACAGCATGCTCCTCATATGTATCATGTGTGATACTTTCATCCTCTGTTATAAATTCTGAAGATATTAGAGGTCCATCTGAACTCCCAATACAGTCATCTGCTAAATATAAACACAATGTTATTAGTTTTTAATGATATTTTGAAAGCACATTGTGTTTTAAACCATAACATCAGAAATTAAACTAGGAAACAAATTATTCTGAATCTATTTTCTAATTTCGAGATCTTAGGGCGGCTTTGCACGTTGCGACATTGCACGTGCGATGTCGATGGGGTCAAATCGAAAGTGACGCACATCCGGCGTCGCAGTCGATATCGCAACGTGTAAAACCTTTTTGATACGATGAACGAGCGCAAAAGCGTCGTTATCGTATCATCGCTGCAGCCTCCGACATTTCCATAATGCCGGTGCAGCGGCAGGTACGATGTTGTTCCTCGCTCCTGCGGCAGCACACATCGCTGTGTGTGAAGCCGCAGGAGCGAGGAACTTCACCTTACCTGCCGCCAGCTGCAATGAGAAGGACGGAGGTGGGCGGGATGTTTACATCCTGCTCATCTCCGCCCCTCCACTTCAATTGGCCGCCTGCCGTGTGATGTCGCTGTGACGCCGCACGATCCGCCCCCTTAGGAAGGAGGCGGGTCGCCGGCCAGAGGGACGTCGCACGGCAGGTATGTGCGTGTGAAACTGCCGTAGCGATAATAAT
Organism: Anomaloglossus baeobatrachus; assembly: GCF_048569485.1. NCBI lineage: Eukaryota > Metazoa > Chordata > Amphibia > Anura > Aromobatidae > Anomaloglossus > Anomaloglossus baeobatrachus. The sequence continues at coordinate 59,084 of NW_027442378.1, forward strand.
CGCTACGGCAGCTTTCACTAGATATTGCACGTGCGACGGGGGCGGGACTATCGCTGCAGCATCGGTAACACATTGTTACTGATGTCGCAGCGTGCAAAGCCCGCCTTAGTGTTACATCTTCGTTAATTCGGACCTCCCATTCCTGTCTCCAAAATATCTCTCCAGTAGCACCAGTTCTCTGAAATGTCCTACCGTAAATAATCTGATTTGTCACGATATGAATGCAGGATAGCGAGGCACAAGGGGCTCCCTATACTGTCCCTCATGCTAGGAGACCTTAGGCTCTCTCTAACTTCTGGATTACTCCTGTAAGTGGAGATGCCAGTCTTGGGCCTTACTATTCTCCTGACCAGATGACTAATCTGTTATCCCCCTAGGGAAGGAAGGGGCAGGAATATGATGGAAAAAGATTAAAACAAATAAGAAAACCTAAATTCATACATACTGCAAACTCACAGAATTAAACAATGAGAAACTAAGGAGAAAAGCAAGAGCAGGAAAGCAGCAACAAAAAGACAACAAGGGTTAACACCAAAACTGGTCACAGCAACAATTCACAACACCTGACCAGACCAGTATAGGTAAACTACAGCTGGCATTAATGGAATAGTCCACCCAGTATATACAGGAGGGGAGCGAATGACACTGGCTCCCCTACAGCATGTAATGAAAGATATTAACAAGCAGCCTAGCAGAGATTAACTCTTGCTAGCCTGCCTAAGCCTGTGGTTTCATGCCTGTGTCTACTTGAGCTGCTCACAAATATCAAAGAAGTTAGCAGGCAGAGTGCAGTATCCACAGATCCTGACTCCGCCATGCCAGTTGTCAGAAGCTGCAAAATTCTCCTAGTAACATTGACACACAACATAGACAATTTCAATGAGTGTTTTTTTTAAGACGAAAATAAAATAGATAAAGACAGATGTCGGATATTTAACAGTGTTGTCCGGGACTGTAACGTTGATGGCCTATTCTGAGGCTTTTTAACCAAAGCAGGTAGCAGGGTCTTGCGGTCTATCCAAATAGGTCTTCAAACCAAAAGAAGAAAAAGGGTTAATCCCGCACAATCTGCCAGAATAAAGGCTGCTTTACACGTTTCAATTAAACGTGCGATCGCATTTGTGATTGCACCCGCCCCCATCGCTTGTGCGGCATGGCCAATTTGTTGCCCGTGTCGCACAATGCTGTAACCCCCCGTCACACGTACTTACCTGCCATGCGACCTCGCTGTGGGCGGCGAACATCCACTTCCTGAAGGGGGAGGGACGTTCGGCGTCACAGCGACGTCACACAGCAACCGCCCAATAGAAGTGGAGGGGCTGAGATGAGCGGGACGTAAACATCCCGCCCACCTCCTTCCACATAGCCGGCGGGACGCAGGTAAGCGGTGTTCATCATTCCCGGGGTGTCACACACAGCGATGTGTGCTGCCTCGGGAACATTGAACAACTGGATGTTCAATTTTTAGAAAATGAACGATGTGTATGCGATCAATGTTTTTGCGTACAATCGGAATCGCACGTAGGTGTCACACGCAACTACAACACTAACGATGCCGGATGTGCCTCACTTAAGACATGACCCCGCCGACACATCGTTAGATATATTGTAGCGTGTAAAACCCGCTTAAGATGTGGAAATGTTGAAAGATTAATAACATCATGTCATATGACTCTGAAGTCATCAAAGGTACTTAAACAATCAACTTTAGAATACCTCTGATGGCGTCCCTAAGAGAGTGCGGTTCCTGAGAAATTGCGCAGTTTGTTTCCTCCCAACACTGGTCCTGACTGTAACTAGGTCTTATTATTTTATTTCAACCATTCTCCAAAAATCCCAACAAATCATGCTAGCTCTTATTTTTGGTGTAGGTCGTCTTTTTGGGGAAACAGGATATTCATGAAACCTCTGCAGGTCTTTGAGTTGCCTTCATAACGACATAAAGAAGGCACTAGAAACAAACAGCAGAAGAAGCAGAAGCAAAGAAAACACAGGTGAAAAAAAACAGAGCAGAAAGTCTAAAAATGTAATCACAAAATTAGTGCAGAAAGTACATGAGTAGATATCTCTTACTGGATAGAGCTGGAGGAAACACATCCTGAGGAACATCAAGATCTTCTTGTTTACAGTCCTGTGGGAGAAGAGGATGGGGACATCTCTCTGGTGTCGTCCTCTTACTGGATAGAACTGGAGGAGACACATACAGGGACTGAATTCATTCCTTACATACAGATAATTATAGGCCGTGTGTATTTAGTCCTGTCTATTACCTGGTGATGTGAGGGGCTGGGGAACCTCCATCATGACGTCCTTGTACAGATCTTTGTGTCCTCCTAAATACTCCCACTCCTCCATGGAGAAATAGACGGTGACGTCCTGACACCTTATAGGAACCTGACACATACAATGATACCGTTACTCCCGATCCCTTCACAGCGTTACTGTATAATGTCCCAGCATTCCCAGCAGTGTCACCTCTCCAGTCAGCAGCTCAATCATCTTGTAGGGGAGTTCTAGGATCTTCTGGTCATTGATGTCCTCATGTATCGGGGGGTGAGGTGGAGGCCCCGTGATTGGGCTCGGGGGTCTTCCCCATCCCTCAGACACAGGGGCCTGACAGCGCTCACTAGAGGTCTTCTTCACTACTGTGTAATCCTGGTTATGGAGAGACACAGTAATAAATCTCACTCCAGACATTTCCAGAGTCCTCACCTCTCCAGTTCTGTCCATCTGTTATTCCCATAGATAAGAATGATGTAATGTGACGTCATCAGAATCTCTCACCTCTCCAGTAAGCCGGAAGAGGATCTCTAGGGTGAGGTGTAATATCCTCTCCGTCATCTTGTCCCTGTCCATATCCATCCTTGATGGGTCAATCAGAATTCTCTTATATAGAAGATCTCCACTGAGAGGATCCGATATTGTAGGGACCTGAATGGGGAGAAGATGACGCTGTAATAATACAATTACTGGAGATAACCGTTCACTAGATAGGGATGATTGCCGCGCTGCCATGAGGAGTCCAGACTAACTCTGCTACCTCATTACAGTGAATAGATCTTTTGGGGGTTTCATCTGAATCATGTCATTTGAAGAATTACATGTAAACCTGTCACACTAATAGATTGAGGAGAAGGGTGTAGCTTCACTGTGCCCTGAACCAGGCTTATCTAGGGGGTCATGATTAAGTGCCTACCCAGTCACCACCAGAGCCTCTGAGGTTGGACTTTGCTGACAGTAGGCACCAGTTACCAATACAGGGCACTCCCTGGTTGTTGTTTTTCACCAAGAGGCTGAGCGGTGTATCATGAGAAAGATGGGGTGGGAACCACTGCCTCTAGGGAAGAACAGGAAGGATAAACCCTGTCACTTACTCTGAGCAACCCTGAGCTCCCCGATGTCCCAAGACAGGTTCTTTCCCCTTGTGCGGAAATCACGTGTCTATCCCTGTCTTACCCTAATCACAACTGTGTCTAGGGAGCAGGGCAGGAGGAACACTAGTCCTGCTTTATGATAATGACACAAAAGGAAAACAACAAAGGAAAAAGAAACTGCATTCCCAAACAACAAGTGGTGAAAAAGGGGGATGGAAGAGAAATAAATAAAAAGGGAGATGATCAATAGGAAGACACCAAAGAAAATTTCCAAGCTGCAATCTCCAGGATCAAATTCAAAACAATTTCTCTTTCCATGGCTCTCACCTCCATGCCAGCACCATGGAAAAGCAAGTTATCACTGGCAACTACTGAGGTAAAGTGGTGAGAACGTATACCAGGGGGAGTGCAGAAATCAGAACAGCTGAGACAACTCAGGATGGTAAGCCAAGAAAGACACAAGGGTCTGCTTAACCCTAGCAGCGCCAGCACAAGCATAGTCTGCACAGCTACGTGGAAAGCAAAGCAGATGCTAATACTGCTGGCGTGCGCTGTGACCTTCTGCCCCATGGGATAGGGGCGACCTCTCTCTGTCCGATAACCTGGTGTCAAAACCCTGATGTAAGTGCTCAGTGTAGAAAACGGGATAAATGTGATCCAAAAGTCACAGCCAGATGGAGAAGTCACATCTATGATCAGCTCTAATCCTGCCATCTCCACCGCTCTCATTACACAAGTATAACACATATAATACTGGAGGATAAAACAAGACTGAGCACAAGACCTTCACAGCCGTCTACTCATCATAGGGAGATTTCATGGCCCCTTCTCTCCATCTACCTGATGATCCTGAGGAACATCGGGATCTTCTTGTTTACAGTCCTGTGGGAGAAGAAGACGGGGACATCTCTCTGGTGTTGTCCTCTTACTGGATAGAACTGGAGGAGACACATACAGGGACTGAATTCATTCCTTACATACAGATAATTATAGGCCGTGTGTATTTAGTCCTGTCTATTACCTGGTGATGTGAGGGGCTGGGGAACCTCCATCATGACGTCCTTATACAGATCTTTGTGTCCTTCTAAATACTCCCACTCCTCCATGGAGAAATAGACGGTGACGTCCTGACACCTTATAGGAACCTGACACATACAATGATACCGTCACCCCCCGATCCCTTCATAGCGTTACTGTATAATGTCCCAGCATTCCCAGCAGTGTCACCTCTCCAGTCAGCAGCTCAATCATCTTGTAGGTGAGCTCTAGGATCTTCTGGTCATTGATGTCCTCATGTATCGGGGGGTGAGGTGGAGGCCCCGTGATTGGGCTCAGGGGTCTTCCCCATCCCTCAGACACAGGGGCCTGACAGCGCTCACTAGAGGTCTTCTTCACTACTGTGTAATCCTGGTTATGGAGAGACACAGTAATAAATCTCACTCCAGACATTTCCAGAGTCCTCACCTCTCCAGTTCTGTCCATCTGTTATTCCCATAGATAAGAATGATGTAATGTGACGTCATCAGAATCTCTCACCTCTCCAGTAAGCCGGAAGAGGATCTCTAGGGTGAGGTGTAATATCCTCTCCGCCATCTTGTCCCTGTCCATAACCATCCTTCACGGGGCAATAAGGAGAATTCTCTTCTATAGAAGATCTCCACTGAGAGGATCCGATATTATAAGGACCTGAATGGGGAGAAGATGAGCCGATATGTAAAATTAATGGAGATAAGGGAGGTGAGATATAATTTGGGTACTAAAAAATATTCAACATGAAATGTGCTATGTAAATAGTACAACCGTAAAAGAAGCACATTATCGTTATAAAAAAGCAATCCTTCATACGACAATGTTAATGGAAAAATAAAAGAGTAATTGCTTCTATAATAAGAATAGGAAAATAAAAAAGTGCAAAAACAAATAATTTCCCAGTTTTTCGGTTAAGAACAGGGCAATGGGATTAGGATTCGATGTATTCTTGTCTCTAACGGAAGACGAGGGGCCACACATGGCGTACGGATCTGGGCACTCGCTGACACACAATTTGCCACCCATTGCTTGTTTGAAGGCAGCAAAAGTGAAAATTACCCCAATTACAAAATGTGCCCACATTATATTTCACTCCTAAACTAGAAAAATTATATAAATAAAAAAGTTTAGACATTCTAAACTGGTTTCGGAGCTTGTAGACTTTAACCCCTTAACGACCGCGGGAAGTAAAATTATGTCCTAGCGGTCAGTGTTAATCCCCTCCCACTGCTGCCGGCAATCAATAAAGAAATAAAGTGTATGCCGCCCCCCAGCATCGGAAAATTTCAGTGGTTTCAGCTACCAAGGGTAGCTCAGTCCCTGGAGACCACGATTCGGGCAGAAAGAAATGATTTATCTCACACCTGGCATGATTAATCATGTCAGATGGGAGATAAGTCGCCTCCCCCGGTCCCCGAATGTGGCCAAAATGCCCCCCCCCCCTAATCAACTAAAATGGACCATCCTTCTCCTCTGAGTTCTGTCATATCTGACATGTCAGATGCAACATCAAAGTTCTCCCCAGGTCCAGCCAGGTCACCCCCTGTCAATCCCAGGTCTCCCGTTACCTTCTGCAGTGACGATCCCCCACAATCCCTCCTCTTCCTTCTCAGAAGATCTTGGCCACATGTGCAGAGCGGCTCTCAGATGGCACCCTGCTAGTAGTGACACTGAGCTTACTGCAGCTCACACTGCCATGCTGTGGACCCGGGAAGTGTGAGTGCAGTTATCACTGCACCCACACTCCTCCCATGGAGGGTTTGCACTTCCAGAAAATGGGGGATACGTTCTCAAAGTGTGCCACCCATATTCTGGAAGGTACAAAATCGTTGTAGGACCTCCAAAATGGATTACGGCAGACCGAAATTTTTTTTCTTTTCAATAAATTGCTGAAAGAGGGAATGTGTTGGGGAGTGTTTTTTCAAATCATTTTTTTGTCCTTTTTTTATTACTGACTAGGTTAGTGATGTCAAGTATCTGATAGATGCTGTGACATCATTAACCCTAACCCCAACAACCCTATTTATTTCCCCATTTGCCACCGCATTAGGGCAATGGGAAGAGTCGGGGAGAAGCGCCAGGATTAGCGCATCCAATGGATGCACCACTTCTGGGCGGATGCGGCCTGCTATTTTTAGGCTGGGAAGGGCCAAATAACCATGGGTCTTTCCACCCTGAGAATACCAGACCACAGCTGTCCACTTTACCTTGGCTGAAAATCCAATTTGGGGGATGTCATGGTGTGATATTGTGGGTTAAGTACCATTTTGTGTGGGTTCATGTTTTGGGCGTGGTGGTCTGTCTATTCGATATATTGTTTGTCCTGTTAAGTCAGGATTTATCCCCTTGAAGTGCTTCTGTGCCTAGGTCTGGGGGAGGGGGCCTGGAATCCACCTAAACTCGGTTTACCTGAGAGATTAGTGATTCTGGGTGAGACTTACAAGAAAGAGGAAGCAAGATTGAACCTTTGAGGGAGACACCAAAGCTGCGGCCAGCACCCCAAAGACACTGTGAGAAACCCCGATTTCCCTGGAGAAGGACTGCTGGAGGAGTGTGACTGAACTCCGGGACATTTATGCCATTTCTACCCTCCGTGTGGTGGATTATTTAATGGTCATTCTATCTTGCATGGAATAAATATGCTTTGGATTGTTCACTCATCTCTCGCTCTGTTGTGTGATATGGGAGAAAGACCCCTTCACAGGGGGACCCCACTTTTTTTTTTAAAGTATTTATATATTAAAAAAACAGCATGGGGAGACCTTCATTTTGGAATACCAGCCAATATGAAGCTGCCAGCTGTGGTCTGCAGCCGTCTGCTTTACCCTAGCTGTTTTTTTTTGTTCTGTTGTTTTTTTAATTATTTTTTTTTTTTAGCTAAATACAAGGCTAAACACCCTTTAGTGCCACATGAAAGTCACTAAATGGTGCCAGCTTAGAATATGCAGGGGGGTGGGACATTATATATATGTTTGACATCTATTTATCTATCCATCCTTGCTTATTAGGCTGTGTGCCCACGATCAGGATTTGCAGTGGTTTGGACGCAAAGTGTTTTGACTGCGATGTTGTGCAGTACAAGCGCAGTAGCGGGATGTTTAGAAATCTCATCCCCACTGTGCTTTTTTTATCTGCAGCATAAACTGACCAGCGGCGCGGCTTCCTGAGGCGCAGGATGTCAGTTTATGCTGTGGAGATGAGTGTGTTCTTCGCAGGGAGAATAAAGTCCGCAGCGGCCTGAACCCAGATCGTGGGCACGGGCAGCTGCATTCTCGTGTGGAAAACACTGGCATCTGCACAGAAGGGCTGACACTGCGTCACAGTCTAAGTGAGAAACTTGGCACTACAGCAACATTTCTGTAAACTACCTGTGGAGTTAAAATGCTCACTGTAACCCTGAATAAAAATTTTTAGTGGTCTACTGTCCAAAATGGGGTCACTTGTGGGGGTTTCTGCTGTATAGGTACCTTAGGGGCCCTACAAATGCAACATGATGCCCACCATTTATTTCAACTTTCCAAAATTCACAGGGTGCTCCTTCCGTTCCAAGCCCTCCCCCTTGTCCAAACACGAATTTTTGGCCACATGTGGGGTATCAAACTGTGGGGTTTACTTTTTCGTGTTTCCTCTTGAAAAAGAGAGAAATTTGATGCTAAAGCAACATTTTTGTTAAAAAAAATAAACATTTTCAATATGACGACCTAATGTTATCAAATTCTGTGAAGTACCTGTGGGTTCAAAATGCTCAATATACCCCTGGATAAAATCCTTGAGGGGTCTAGTTTCTAAAATGGGATCACTTGTGGGGGAGCTCCACTGTTTAGGCACCTTAGGGGCTCTCTAAATGCGACTTGGCATTCGCTAATGATTCCAGCTAATTTTACAGTCAAATGGCGCTCCTTCCCTTTCAAGCCCTGCCGTGCGCCCAAACAGCTGATTTCCACCACATATGAGGTATCTGCGTACTCAGGAGACATTGCACAATAAACTGTATGTTGCATATTTTCCTGTTACTCTTGTGAATAAAAGCTATCTGGTTAAAGTAATAATTTTGTGGTAAAAAAAATTTTATTTTAATTTTCACGGCTCAACATTATAAAATTCTGTGAAGCCTCCGGCGGTTCCAGGTGCTCACCAAACATCTAGATAAAATTCTTGAGGGGTCTAGTTTCCAAAATGGAGTAACTTGTGGGGGCTTCTGCTGTTTAGGTACCTTAGGGGCCCTACAAATGCTACATGGTGCCCGCAATCTATTTCAGCCAAATTTCCTTTCCAAAATTCACATATAGCTCCTTCTGTTCCGGCTCCTCCTATTTGTACAAAAAGAGGTTTTTGACCACATGTGGGGAATCACCGCGCTCATAAGAAAGTGGGTAATAAACCGTGGGGTCCACTTTTTGGTGTTACCTTTCAAAACCTTTCAAAGTGACACCGGTCAGAATTGTAGAAAATGGCCGAGTCATGACGTATAAAACTGGCTCCGTCATTAATGGGTTAAACTGAATGTAAATGAGCTGCTCAGGAATAGCGGGAAACTGGTCCTGAACTGGTTAAAGGTGAAAATAGTTGAGAAATGAAGGGGTTAATGAGAATGATGACCCCAAAATAACAGACCCTGCACCTACCTCCACCTGCAGAGCCGCACACTAGATATATGGCTGCTCTGTGCTTACAGGACCTGTGATGATGTCACATGGAGGGGAGGAGTCAGGGGTCACATGATCAGCTCCTCAGTGTATGCAGGACTCTGCTGTGCTGGTTGTCATGGTGCTGGATGAGGGGAAGTTTATGTGTGGGGTCAGGAGGGGTTTACAGTGTGGATGTAGCAGAGCCGTGTGTGTACGAGGTGTACGGAGCAGAGCCGTGTGTGTACGAGGTGTACGGAGCAGAGCCGTGTGTGTGTACGAGGTGTACGGAGCAGAGCCGTGTGTGTACGAGGTGTACGGAGCGGAGCCGTGTGTGTACGAGGTGTACGGAGCGGAGCCGTGTGTGTACGAGGTGTACGGAGCGGAGCCGTGTGTGTACGAGGTGTACGGAGCAGAGCCGTGTGTGTACGAGGTGTACGGAGCAGAGCCGTGTGTGTACGAGGTGTACGGAGCGGAGCCGTGTGTGTACGAGGTGCACGGAGCGGAGCCGCGTGTGTACGAGGTGTACGGAGCGGAGCCGTGTGTGTACGAGGTGTACAGAGCAGAGCCGTGTGTGTACGAGGTGTACGGAGCGGAGCCGCGTGTGTACGAGGTGTATGGAGCGGAGCAGTGTGTGTACGAGGTGTACGGAGCAGAGCCGTGTGTGTACGAGGTGTTCGGAGCGGAGCCGTGTGTGTACAAGGTGTACGGAGCGGAGCCGTGTGTGTACGAGGTGTACAGAGCGGAGCTGTGTGTACGGAGCGGAGCTGTGTGTACGGAGCGGAGCCGCGTGTGTACGAGGTGTACGGAGCGGAGCCGCGTGTGTACGAGGTGTACGGAGCAGAGCCGCGTGTGTACGAGGTGTACGGAGCGGAGCCGTGTGTGTACGAGGTGTACGGAGCGGAGCTGCGTGTACGAGGTGTACGGAGCGGAGCCGTGTGTGTACGAGGTGTACGGAGCGGAGCCGCGTGTGTACGAGGTGTACGGAGCAGAGCCGCGTGTGTACGAGGTGTACGGAGCGGAGCCGTGTGTGTACGAGGTGTACGGAGCGGAGCTGCGTGTACGAGGTGTACGGAGCGGAGCCGTGTGTGTACGAGGTGTACGGAGCAGAGCCGCGTGTACGAGGTGTACGGAGCAGAGCCGCGTGTGTACGAGGTGTACGGAGCGGAGCCGTGTGTGTACGAGGTGTACGGAGCGGAGCTGCGTGTACGAGGTGTACGGAGCGGAGCCGTGTGTGTACGAGGTGTACGGAGCGGAGCCGCGTGTACGAGGTGTACGGAGCGGAGCCGCGTGTGTACGAGGTGTACGGAGCGGAGCCGCGTGTGTACGAGGTGTACGGAGCGGAGCCGCGTGTGTACGAGGTGTACGGAGCGGAGCCGTGTGTGTACGAGGTGTACGGAGCGGAGCCGTGTGTGTACGAGGTGTACGGAGCGGAGCCGTGTGTGTACGAGGTGTACGGAGCGGAGCCGTGTGTGTACGAGGTGTACGGAGCGGAGCCGTGTGTGTACGAGGTGTACGGAGCGGAGCCGTGTGTGTACGAGGTGTACGGAGCGGAGCCGTGTGTGTACGAGGTGTACAGAGCGGAGCTGTGTGTACGGAGCGGAGCTGTGTGTACGGAGCGGAGCCGTGTGTGTACGAGGTGTACGGAGCGGAGCCGCGTGTGTACGAGGTGTACGGAGCAGAGCCGCGTGTGTACGAGGTGTACGGAGCGGAGCCGTGTGTGTACGAGGTGTACGGAGCGGAGCTGCGTGTACGAGGTGTACGGAGCGGAGCCGTGTGTGTACGAGGTGTACGGAGCGGAGCTGCGTGTGCGAGGTGTACGGAGCGGAGCCGCGTGTGTACGAGGTGTACGGAGCGGAGCCGTGTGTGTACGAGGTGTACGGAGCGGAGCTGCGTGTACGAGGTGTACGGAGCGGAGCCGTGTGTGTACGAGGTGTACGGAGCGGAGCCGTGTGTGTACGAGGTGTACGGAGCGGAGCCGCGTGTGTACGAGGTGTACGGAGCGGAGCCGTGTGTGTACGAGGTGTACAGAGCGGAGCTGTGTGTACGGAGCGGAGCTGTGTGTACGGAGCGGAGCCGTGTGTGTACGAGGTGTACGGAGCGGAGCCGCGTGTGTACGAGGTGTACGGAGCAGAGCCGCGTGTGTAAGAGGTGTACGGAGCGGAGCCGTGTGTGTACGAGGTGTACGGAGCGGAGCTGCGTGTACGAGGTGTACGGAGCGGAGCCGCGTGTGTACGAGGTGTACGGAGCGGAGCCGCGTGTGTACGAGGTGTACGGAGCGGAGCCGCGTGTGTACGAGGTGTACGGAGCGGAGCCGTGTGTGTACGAGGTGTACGGAGCGGAGCTGCGTGTACGAGGTGTACGGAGCGGAGCCGTGTGTGTACGAGGTGTACGGAGCGGAGCCGCGTGTGTACGAGGTGTACGGAGCGGAGCCGCGTGTGTACGAGGTGTACGGAGCAGAGCCGCGTGTGTACGAGGTGTACGGAGCAGAGCCGCGTGTGTACGAGGTGTACGGAGCAGAGCCGCGTGTGTACGAGGTGTACGGAGCGGAGCCGTGTGTGTACGAGGTGTACGGAGCGGAGCTGCGTGTACGAGGTGTACGGAGCGGAGCCGTGTGTGTACGAGGTGTACGGAGCGGAGCTGCGTGTACGAGGTGTACGGAGCGGAGCCGCGTGTGTACGAGGTGTACGGAGCGGAGCCGTGTGTGTACGAGGTGTACAGAGCAGAGCCGTGTGTGTACGAGGTGTACGGAGCAGAGGCGTGTGTGTACGAGGTGTACGGAGCAGAGCCGTGTGTGTACGAGGTGTACGAAGCAGAGCCGTGTGTGTACGAGGTGTACGGAGCGGAGCCGTGTGTGTACGAGGTGTACGGAGCGGAGCCGTGTGTGTACGAGGTGTACGGAGCGGAGCCGTGTGTGTACGAGGTGTACGGAGCGGAGCCGTGTGTGTGCGAGGTGTACGGAGCAGAGCCATGTGTGTACGAGGTGTACGGAGCGGAGCCGTGTGTGTACAAGGTGTACAGAGCAGAGCCGTGTGTGTGCGATGTCTGATGTGTTCCCAGTTTTAATTGCATTTATAAGTGTTGTCCGGGGCTCATGTAGCAGAGGTGTTGGAAGATCGGGGACGAGGAGCAGAAGAAGCCGCAGCAGGAGACGTCCTGGAGACCACAGACAGTCGCTGTGCACATAATAACAGTCTTACTACAAGGCACAGGTCTATGTCTTGATCGGCTTTATATAGGCCTCGGAAGCTCCACACATGGAGCACGCTGGATACTGGCAAAGCCCAATGTGGAGCACAAGAAAGTTCAGCAGCCCGGGGTGTAGGGAGAAGATCCCAGACCCAGGACAGGGGGGTGACAGGACCCCTCAAAGGGACTCCCCCAAAAGAGTACATAACTGCGCCATTGGGAGCCATGGTCTTGGATTCTGTAAAGGGCTCACACAGTGAGGTAATGGAGGCTGTAGGCAGACAGGAGACTGAAAGCCGTGGACGGACATGGAGCAGATATCCTGGAAAACCTGGGACGAGTAGCAGAGGCACTACCAGTCACAGGCATACAGCAGAAGTCCTGAAGACTGCAGACAGGCTGCAGAGGTACTGACACCCACAGGCAGACAGGTAACTGAGGTATTGGAAGCTGCAGACGTCCTGGAGACCTCAGACAGGTGCAGACATACTGGAAGCCACAGACTGCACAGACAAAAACAAAGAACCGTTGCATCCAAATAAAGGCCCGTCCTAATGAAATAAAGACAGACACCATTTTGTTGGCAGATATCGGTCACAGCTTTACTGATATATTATTATTTTACAAACTTTTCCAAACTCATTAAAACTTGTAAAACATATTTTATAAACTTTTTCCAAACTCTTTAGAACTTGTAAAACATAACTTGACTCCAGGTGAGAAGGGACACTCTACCACAGGACCAAGGACTTCCGCTCTCTCACCAGAATGCTGTTGACACATGCTGCTGTGACTTCACTGTACAAACATTTAGAAACTGTTACCAAAAAAGAAAAACAAGTAAAAAACAAGCATTAACAATAGGGAGGGAGGGAGGGAGAGCTGCTCCGGATCCTGGGATACCAGGGGAAGAGGCCGGACACCGGCCCAGACCCCAATATATAGGTAGAAATTACACCCTATAGGTGGGATTGGGAATTCAGGAGGGGCCAGGACGGAGTCCCCTCCCAAACACAGGAAGAGCAGGGCCTGGACGGGAGAGGGGGCTGGACAAAAACAGCATTGGGGTTAACCCCTTGCTGCACAGTCTGGGGCAGTTTCATTATGCACTACACTGCCCACCAGACTGCACAGACAAAAACAAAGAACCATTGCATCCAAATAAAGGCCCGTCCTAATGAAATAAAGACAGACACCATTTTGTTGGCAGATATCGGTCACAGCTTTACTGATATATTATTATTTTACAAACTTTTCCAAACTCATTAAAACTTGTAAAACATATTTTATAAACTTTTTCAAACTCTTTAGAACTTGTAAAACATAACTTGACTCCAGGTGAGAAGGGACACTCTACCACAGGACCAAGGACTTCCACTCTCTCACCAGAATGCTGTTGACACATGCCAAGGAGGAGACCAGTCTCAAACTGAACTCCGACCCCCACCATTTGGAAAAAAGGCTTGCTCCAGGCCGCCCTGGATCATAGATAAAATTGTGTCCAGACCGATATCTGCCAAGAGCACACCATCTTGAAGCATTAACCTTCGGTTGTCACCTTCCAACTAAAATCATCGGAGCAGACAACTGCCTGCTGATGGCAACCGTCTCAACAAGACCTGAGCCATCTCAGGCCTCGTACCCAACCACTAAGCAGTTCGACAGAGTAGAATCCAAGATTGCGACTGTTACCAGCTCTCTGAACAGCCCAAAACACGTAGAAATTGCCAACAATCCAAAAACCTTTTCTTTTTTTTTTTTATAGCAATGCCGAACCTTTAAAGAAATTAAAGTAAATGTGCTATAAAATTGGTTACTTCCTGCAATAAATCGTGCGATGCATATCTGACAAAAAAAGCAGAGCGCAATCTACCAATATGCACTGTATATCAGAGTCTGATAAAGCCCGCCCTGGCAGCCTCAGTGGCTGCCACAATGAAAAGTAATGAGTCCCAAAGTGATCAGGGGGTGAAAAAACGGCAAGCGGTGAGGCAGCACCGAAAAAAGGAGCGGTAAACTGGTACCTAGTAAGGGGGGGAACCATCCTAATAAACTAACAGTGAGGTACCAGTAGACCGACAAACGAAAATTCCATCAAACGCAAAGGGCAGGTAGGGCCAGGGGAAGGAACAGTCTAATCCCAGAATCTCTGGCCACTTGGTCAGTTTGGGCTCCTGAATGCGGATACGCATGAAGGGTCAATAAGTAGTATGGCACACAATTGAAGGCAACAAAACTATTCTTGGACGGTGTGGCGAGTTCGCTGACTCTGAGGGCCCAGAAAGGCCAAGTTAAAGGTTGTGGACAACAGGGATATCTCCCGTGGGATTGAACAAACAGCCTGCATAGTCGATTAACTGAAGAAGCATCAGGTAAAAAATTGGGATGCCTCTTATCTATGGATTGGTGGGACTTAAACCAGCCATTAAAGGGATTTGCAAATAACAAGATTTAGTAACGTAGAACATCCCATCAAAAAATGAAACAAAATACAAATAAATGCTTCTGGGCTACAGAGGCGAAAGAACCAAAGTTATAAAGGTGCATCAAATATTGGAGGGTAACCTCCGAACAGGTAAAGTTATCAGAACCGAGGGACCAGCTACCAGCATACCTATACCTAACCACTGTTTCACGCCTATCCATAAAGTTGCCACTTTGAAGGGGGATCTGAAGTCCTAATCTCTGTCAGGAGTTGGTCCCGACAAGATCTCGCAGCGGTGTGGCAATGGCAACCCACCGGGCTGGGATTGGGTACCAGCTGAAAAATCCTGCAAACAGAAACGAGACAATCAATATGGAGCATTACTCTGAGAACCCGTAGCCCATGCTCGGATCCAAATGTGTATTGTATGCAGTGTAACATCAAACAAAATATTACAGTTGGCTAGTGACTTGTGGCAAAACTCCACAGCAATGACAATAGGGAACGATTCTGAAAGGGAAAAATTAGCAGTCAAACAAAAAGTTAACAAGGTGAGGGCCAGGTGCCCCGGCACCACTGATTGACAAAAACAGCGCTAAAACCATCAGAAAAAAGACGCATTGGTGAGCAAAAAATAAAACCTGGTTAGACACCACAGAACTCATGTTGAACATGCACTCATTAAAGGTGAAAAGGAATTGAGACCAAATCAGTAAGTCAGAAGTAATACGTAATCCTGTGGTCAGGGTGAAGCGCCCCTAGTGGACAATGAGAGGCGGTGAACTGCATTTGGCGCAATGTAACTCCTGTAAAGACACAAATACTTATAACTATACTATGCCTGTAATTCTAATTAGCTCGGGCTGTAATTCTGACCTCTCTAATGCTGCGGTTCAGTAATATAACATCACATAAGCAACAAAATTGTCCAACAGAATTACCAATTAGACAAAGTGAATGTATTTTCATGGTATGTAGAAAATCCCTTTAAGACTGCACCGTACAAAAACAAAACCCACACTCAATTGAAACAGGGTCTGAATCTTTCGTGCCCTACGTTTGTTTGGGGGCAAAGGGACAACAAACTCAATATCAACTGAAAAATGGCAAAAATTGTTTGCATTCATCGAAGTCACTAGAGCAATTAAAGAAAATCATCAAGTAGTGAGTGACAAATTTTGAGGCCGTCTCACACCACCGCACCCATTGAAGAAATGAACTGAAGAGTTAAAATAATGGAATGACATAAAGCATCCCATGGGAAGTCAAGAATCGCAACAAAAATTGCCCTACATGCAACAACCCAAACTATGGAACAGTACGGATGAACAGGTAACGGACAAAACACAGATTCGATATCAGATTAAGCAAAAGTGCACTGCGTCCGAACTCCCGTATAAGAGAAATTACACTGTAAAAAGACACAGAAATCAAAGCTTACTCAGGAGGGATACCATGATTAACCGACCCGCCGTGTGGGTGAAATACAGTAGGTGGTGTATCAATTGAAATTTACCCGGTTCCGATCCTTTTAGCGACAATAAGGGAGCAATTAGGAAAATTAAATGGAATAAATAAAGTGAAAGAAAAATACAAAACTGATATGACCAGCCACATCCTTATTGGGATATTTGTCAAGCCACGAGGGGCATCTCTGATACCTTTACCGGGGTCGTCTGAGACATTTGTACCATTTTACCGAGGACCTTGGAAGGAGGGTGAGGGAATCTAACAGCCAAATGGCTCCGCAGCAAGCAGAATACTCGTGCTAGGATTGCATAACCCAAAGAACTAGAAGTGTCAATCATTAAACAACCAACACGCTCCTGGGCGGCGCACGGCCACCATGGCTGGACCTTGTGAAGCTCCCGGCACAGTGGCCGTGGATTGAAAAGTGGTATACTGGCTTCTGTACGGTCATTAACCTAAGCCAGAAATCCATGGCTTGGACACCCAAACCAATGCCAGGGTGTAGGGGCAAGCCGACGCTGAAAATCCTCATAATACCAACTACACCCATAACCACCGTGAGTTTATAGGAACTATAAATTAGGTATTGATAAATGAACATTTCAGGACCACGGTCGGGATGTTTCTGACCCAGGACTGAAAAACCTGTAGCCAATTACTAATCTTTCTCGTGACCCTGGGTTTCTTATCATAAGTACTGGGACAAATATAAACGTGACTTAGTCGACATGATGCTATCACAGGGGGAGTATCCATCAAAACACCACCGCTGACGTGACAGCACAAGACCGCCAGGCATCCTCGAAGCGCCCGATCTCTCAAACAATGAAGATGGAGAATGCCACCTTAAGGAGCTGTAATGCCTTAATCCCCCAAGCCTTCGTGAACACACCGGATGTTGATGTGGATGCCATCTCTGGGGAATTCGCCGTAGATACACCACCGCTGACGTGGGAAGGGGCATACCTCACATCCCCGGGCTGTTCAGTAGCAGACCAATTCCTCTGTGTCCTCGTAGGCTGCACCATAGATGTTCGTGCACACTCATCAGTCACCCTCGAGACGCTTGAGCCCTCAAAAGGAATTCGAAAGGCGACTTCTACCAGATGAGTGTGAACGCCGGCTTCTGTGTGTACGGGAGGAGTTCCGTGAAGAATGCCTCAAGCACCTCCTGCACCGATCCGGCAAGCGACGCTGATCGTGCAGATCCGACCGATGCAAGGCTATGTGCCCACGCTGCGTTCTATCCCTACAGAAATTTCCGCAGCGATCTGAACAGCACACGTGCGCCCCAAACCGCCGCAGAAACAGTCCGTACTGAAAAGCCGATTTCATGCGCTCCGCACGCAACCCCCCCCCCATAGACAGAGCGGGGACTGCATGCAGAGCGCACAAAAGAAGCGACATATCCCTTCTTAGAATGCAGCGCCCCGGCGGAAGCCGAAGCGCCGCGTTCCAATACGCCATGTGGGCATGAATTATGCACAATCTTCATAGCTTGTGCTGGGGACGCAGGACGCATGCAGCCACGCTGCGGTGCAGAACGCAGCGTAACTGCATGAAAACACGCCACGTGGGCACATAGCCCAACGCAGAGGGGAAGCGGGACCGATAACTGGTAGGACATAAGCAGGACCCCTGTGGTCTGCAAGGATTTAGACATTGTGAAAGTAGCTGTGGATGTGAAGAAGGGGACAGCTTGGGCATCAAGGGTTAATTGAGAACGTGGCAGACCATCACAGGTATGCAGCACAGGAGGGGAGTTAGGGGTGGGGGGGGGGGCTGGGGGTGTGGTGTTCACTATTTGGAGGCTCTGAGCCAGGGATACAGGCTGGTGAGCAGACACACTGCCCAAAACCTGCAGAAGAGGAAGTGGTGTCATTGTCCTTGGCAGTATATGAGGGGTTAAAGTAATACTGCTGTGATACGAATGCACTAGAAATCCTGGGAGCTGCAGGGGAGATGAAGGGGGCGTGGAGCAAACTGTGCTGTGTGAAAACAACAGGGAGGGGGGCTGAGGGAGCAACAGTTGTGAGGTGTTTATTAAAGCCTGCCTGCCGTGCTAAAAGCAGGGACAGGAAAAGCAGGGATGCACGTGGGGCAGGGGCCCGAGGGAAGCACCTAGGAGAAGAAACACTTCCCCAGCAGGTGCTGCAGCTCTCTGCAACATAGCCTCTAGCTGTGACTGAGGAGAGCTGAGCTCCACAAATAAATGAGCCAGTCATCCCTAACCTTCATGCCACGCATGGGCCTGCAGCGTCTCAAGGATGTGAAGGTCCATCGGGTTTCTCCTGCTTCCACCAGGCAGAGCTGCTCCGGATCCTGGGATACCAGGGGAAGAGGCCGGACACCGGCCCAGACCCCAATATATAGGTAGAAATTACACCCTATAGGTGGGATTGGGAATTCGGGAGGGGCCAGGACGGAGTCCCCTCCCAAACACAGGAAGAGCAGGGCCTGGACGGGAGAGGGGGCTGGACAAAAACAGCATTGGGGTTAACCCCTTGCTGCACAGTCTGGGGCAGTTTCATTATGCACTACACTGCCCACCAGGCAGATTGGTAGCTGAGGTGCTGGAGGCCACAGATAGTCTGGAGATGTTCTGGACGATGCTGAAGTTGGTTTCTTATTCGTCAGTTTCTTATTCGGCAATTTAGTTTTTTCAGTTTTTTTATGCATTTAACAACAAAAATAACACATGACAATAATAAAATACAATGCACTGATGTGCCCTAATATAAATACACTGAAACTCAGCTGTGAAAATTATAAAACTGGCAAAAAATGGGCATCAAAGTGGGCACCAAAGTATGTTAGTGAAAGGGTTAAATGGCTTTGGGCCACTGATCTAACACCACAATTGCATATCTAGTGATGCCTCTAATCAAACTCAAGTGACTCAAGCCTGACCCAAAGGGGTTCTGGGCATCAGAACTGGCATCAAATTGGGCAAAAACCCAGTTTTTACAGATTTGAATAAGTAACTGGTGTTTTTGAAGAATTAAATGGCTTTGGGCTACTGATCTCACACCACATTTACATACCTAGTGATGCCACACATCAAATTCAGATCACTCCATCCTGGCCCAAACAGGTTCTGGGCATCAGAACTGGCATCAAATTGGGCAAAAACCCAGTTTTTACAGATTTGAATAAGTAACTGGTGTTTTTGAGGGGTTAAATGGCTTCGGGCCACTTATCTAACACCACATTTACATACCTAGTGAAGCCACACATCAAATTCAGATCACTCCAGCCTGGCCCAAACAGGTTCTGGGCATCAGAACTGGCATCAAAGTGGCTAAAACCGAAGTTTTCACTGATTTGAAAAAGTAACTGGTGTTTTTGAGGGGTTAAATGACTTTGGGCCACTGATCTCACACCACATTTACATACTTAGTGATGCCACACATCAAATTCAGATCACTTCAGCCTGGCCCAAACAGGTTCTGGGCATCAGAACTGGCATCAAAGTGGGCAAATAGCCAGTTTTCACAAATTTGAATAAGTAACTGGTGTTTTTGAGGAATTAAATGGCTTTGGGCCACTGATCTCACACCACATTTACATACCTAGTGAT
Source organism: Anomaloglossus baeobatrachus (assembly GCF_048569485.1). Lineage (NCBI taxonomy): Eukaryota > Metazoa > Chordata > Amphibia > Anura > Aromobatidae > Anomaloglossus > Anomaloglossus baeobatrachus. The sequence goes on from NW_027442378.1 coordinate 78,776, forward strand.
GCCACACATCAAATTCAGATCACTCCAGCCTGGCCCAAACAGGTTCTGGGCATCAGAACTGGCATCAAAGTGGGCAAAACCCCATTTTTCACAGATTTGAATAAGTAACTGGTGTTTTTGAGGGGTTAAACGGCTTTGGGCCACTGATCTCACACCACATTTACATACCTAGTGATGCCACACATCAAATTCAGATCACTACAGCCCTGCCCAAACAGGTTCTGGGCATCAGAGCTGGCATCAAATTAGGCAATTGGCCAAGTTTCACAGATTTGAATAAGTAACTGGTGTTTTTGAGGTGTTAAATGGCTTTAAACCACTGATCTCACACTACATTTACATACCTAGTGAAGTCACACATCAAATTCAGATCACTCCAGCCTGGCCCAAACAGGTTCTGGGCATCAGAACTGGCATCAAAGTTGGCAAAACCCCAGTTTTCACAGATTTGAATAAGTAACTGGTGTTTTTGAGGGGTTAAATGGCTTTGGGCCACTGATTTCACACAACATATACATACCTAGTGATGCCACACATCAAATTCAGTTTACTCCAGCCCGGCCCAAACAGGTTCTGGGCATCAGAACTGGCATCAAATTGGGCAAAAACCCAGTTTTTACAGATTTGAATAAGTAACTGGTGTTTTTGAAGAATTAAATGGCTTTGGGCTACTGATCTCACACCACATTTACATACCTAGTGATGCCACACATCAAATTCAGATCACTCCAGCCTGGCCCAAACAGGTTCTGGGCATCAGAACTGGCATCAAAGTGGGCAAATGGCCAGTTTTCAGATTTGAATATGTAACTGGTGTTTTTGAGGGATTAAATGGCTTTAGGCCACTTATCTAACACCACATTTACATACCTAGTGATGCCACACATCAAATTCAGATCACTCCAGCCTGGCCCAAACAGGTTCTGGGCATCAGAACTGGCATCAAATTGGGCAAAACCCCAGTTTTCACAGATTTGAATAAGTAACTGGTGTTTTTGAGGGGTTAAATGGCTTTGGGCCACTGATTTCACACAACATATACATACCTAGTGATGCCACACATCAAATTCAGTTCACTGCAGCCCGGCCCAAACAGGTTCTGGGCATCAGAACTGGCATCAAATTGGGCAAAAACCCAGTTTTTACAGATTTGAATAAGTAACTGGTGTTTTTGAAGAATTAAATGGCTTTGGGCTACTGATCTCACACCACATTTACATACCTAGTGATGCCACACATCAAATTCAGATCACTCCAGCCTGGCCCAAACAGGTTCTGGGCATCAAAGTGGGCAAAACCCTAGTTTTCACAGATTTGAATAAGTAACTGGTGTTTTTGAGGGGTTAAATGGATTTGGGACACTGATTTCACACCACATTTACATACCTAGTGATGCCACACATCAAATTCAGATCACTCCAGCCTGGCTCAAACAGGTTCTGGGCATCAGAACTGTTATCAAAGTGGGCAAATGGCCAGTTTTCACAGATTTGAATAAGTAACTGGTGTTTTTGAGGGGTTAAATGGCTTTGGGCCACTGATCTCACACCACATATACATACCTAGTGATGCCACACATCAAATTCAGATCACTCCAGCCTGGCCCAAACAGGTTCTGGGCATCAGAACTGGCATCAAAGTGGGCAAATGGCCAGATTTCACAGATTTGAATAAGTAACTGGTGTTTTTGAGGGGTTAAATGGCTTTGGGCCACTGATCTCACACCATATTTACATACCTAGTGATGCCGCACATCAAATTCAGATCCCTCCAGCCTGGCCCAAACAGGTTCTGGGCATCAGAACTGGCATCAAAGTGGGCAAAACCCAGTTTTTACAGATTTGAATAAGTAACTGGTGTTTTTGAGGGGTTAAATGGCTTTGGGCCACTGATCTCACACCACATGTACATACCTAGTGATGCCCCACATCAAATTCAGATCACTTCAGCCTGGCCCAAACAGGTTCTGGGTATCAGAACTGGCATCAAAGTGGGCAAAACCCCAGTTTTCACAGATTTGAATAAGTAACTGGTGTTTTTGAGGGGTTAAATGGCTTTGGGCCACTAATCTAACACCACATTTACATACCTAGTGATGCCACACATCAAATTCAGATCACTCCAGCCTGGCCCAAACAGGTTCTGGGCATCAGAACTGGCATCAAAGTGGAAAAAAACCCAGTTTTCACAGATTTGAATAAGTAACTGGTGTTTTTGAGGGGTTAAATGGCTTTGGGCCACTAATCTAACACCACATTTACATACCTAGTGATGCCACACATCAAATTCAGATCACTCCAGCCTGGCCCAAACAGGTTCTGGGCATCAGAACTGGCATCAAAGTGGGCAAATGGCCAATTTTCACAGATTTGAATAAGTACCTGACGTTTTTGAGTGATTAAATGACTTTGGGCCACAGATCTCACACCACATTTACATACCTAGTGATGCCACACATCAAATTCAGATCACTCCAGCCTGGCCCAAACAGGTTCTGGGCATCAGAACTGGCATCAAAGTGGGAAAAACCCACTTTTCACAGATTTGAATAAGTAACTGGTGTTTTTCAGGGGTTAAATGGCTTTGGGCCACTGATCTCACACCACATTTACATACCTAGTGATGCCACACATCAAATTCAGATCACTTCAGCCTGGCCCAAACAGGTTCTGGGCATCAGAACTTGCATCAAAGTGGGCAAATGGTCAGTTTTCACAGATTTGAATAAGTAACTGGTGTTTTTGAGGGGTTAAATGGCTTTGGGCCACTGATCTCTCACCACATATACATACCTAGTGATGCCTCACATCAAATTCAGATCACTCCAGCCTGGCCCAAACAGGTTCTGGGCATCAGAACTGGCATCAAAGTGGGCAAAATCCCAGTTTTCACAGATTTGAATAAGTAACTGGTGTTTTTGAGGGGTTAAATGGCTTTGGGCCACTGATCTCACACCACATTTACATACATAGTGATGCCACACATCAAATTCAGATCACTCCAGCCTGGCCCAAACAGGTTCTGGGCATCAGAACTGGCATCAAAGTGGGCAAAACCCCAGTTTTCACAGATTTGAATAAGTAACTGGTGTTTTTGAGGGGTTAAATGGCTTTGGGCCACTGATCTCACACCACATTTACATACCTAGTTATGCCACACATCAAATTCAGATCACTCCAGCCTGGCCCAAACAGGTTCTGGGCATCAGAACTGGCATCAAAGTGGGCAAATGGCCAATTTTCACAGATTTGAATAAGTAACTGATGTTTTTGAGGGGTTAAATGGCTTTAGGCCACTGATCTCTCACCACATTTACATACCTAGTGATGCCACACATCAAATTCAGATCACTTCAGCCTGGCCCAAACAGGTTCTGGGCATCAGAACTTGCATCAAAGTGGGCAAATGGTCAGTTTTCACAGATTTGAATAAGTAACTGGTGTTTTTGAGGGGTTAAAAGGCTTTGGGCCACTGATCTCACACCACATTTACATACCTAGTGATGCCACACATCAAATTCAGATCACTCCAGCCTGGCCCAAACAGGTTCTGGGCATCAGAACTGGCATCAAAGTGGGCAAATGGGCAATTTTCACAGATTTGAATAAGTAACTGATGTTTTTGAGGGGTTAAATGGCTTTAGGCCACTGATCTCTCACCACATTTACATACCTAGTGATGCCACACATCAAATTCAGATCACTTCAGCCTGGCCCAAACAGGTTCTGGGCATCAGAACTTGCATCAAAGTGGGCAAATGGTCAGTTTTCACAGATTTGAATAAGTAACTGGGTTTTTGAGGGGTTAAATGGCTTTGGGCCACTGATCTCACACCACATATACATACCTAGTGATGCCACACATCAAATTCAGATCACTCCAGCCTGGCCCAAACAGGTTCTGGGCATCAGAACTGGCATCAAATTGGGAAAAACCCACTTTTCACAGATTTGAAAAAGTAACTGGTGTTTTTGAGGGGTTAAATGGCTTTGAGCCACTGATCTCACAACACATTTACATACCTAGTGATGCCCCACATCAAATTCAGATCCCTCCAGTCTGGCCCAAACAGGTTCTGGGCATCAGAACTGGCATCAAAGTGGGCAAAACCCCAGTTTTCACAGATTTGAATAAGTAACTGCTGTTTTTGAGGGGTTAAATGGCTTTGGGCCACTAATCTCACAACACATTTACATACCTAGTGATGCCACACATCAAATTCAGATCACTCCAGCCTGGCCCAAACAGGTTCTGGGCATCAGAACTGGCATCAAAGTGGGCAAATGGTTAGTTTTCACAGATTTGAATAAGTAACTGGTGTTTTTGAGGGGTATAACCTTTTTCATACCTGAATTCAGATGGGCAATGAGCCCCATAGGGGTGAATGAGCCCATGACTATCGGGAGGGTATAGGGTAGGAAGGGGTTAATGTTGAGGGAATAGGGCTGTGTAAGGGATTAAGGGATTGGTGGTTTGGTGAGCGGCGAGGATTGGGCCAGAGGTCATGAGGGGTGGGGAGAAAAGGGGGGGGGTTTATAAGGGGCAGTTAGGGGCAGTACCTCCTCTTTGCCGTTGGTGCCAGTCGTGTTTGGTCAGCATCGCCGGTTCCAGGATGGCTGACCTAGCTGCGCTTTTGGAGTGGGTCCGTGGAGCCTCTGAAGTCCTGGGAGTCGATGTGGTGCGGGAGCAGCTGCGCGCAGCCTGTGGGGACGGAGCGATGGTGCCCTCAGCTGTGGCTGCGGCTGCAGCACCCGGACCTGTGCTGCGTGCTCGGCGGTCGCGGCCGCCGGAGCGTTACTCCCCCAGCGGGAGGGGAGCAAGATCCAGGAGCCCCTTACGGGACCCTCCGGGGCAGGGGAGCCCTCACCAGCCTGCAGGAGCTTTGCCGGCCTCCGGGAGGAATCCTCATCGGAGATCCTGCGGGCCGGAGGTGGGCGGAGCTTGTTTGCGGCCTACTTCCGGTCCGCGGGCGGCAAGGCCCCGGACCAGATTAACGGCAGCCCCCGGTGATGTGCCGGCCGGGGGCAGAGCCCTGCAGACCGAGGTAGCGTCGGGGACTCCCTGCAGACGGCAGGGGAGGCATGCGGATAGTGCAGCACAGGAGCTGCAGATCGCCAGACACAGGGCTGCGGGGGAGGGGTCCAGCAGCCGGCAGGGCCACAGCAGGCTGTCGGTGGTGACGGTCCCCCCCAGCGTGGATCGTGCTGGGGGGAGGACTCAGCGAATATCGGAGGCCGGACGGCCTTCCTGCAGTCGGCAGGGAGGGAGACCAGTGGGGATGGCAAGTGGAGCCGAAGTGCAGCAGCCGACCTCGGGATCATCGTGGGTGGACGGCGGCAGGACGCCGCGTCGGGCGACACGAAAAAGGTCCAGCAGGAGGCGATTGGAGGAGCAGGGTGCGGTGACCGTGGGGGTTGACGGCCGCCAATCGCGAGCTGTCCCCTTGCTGGTCCCCCCTGAGGTCCTCAGCGGCGATTCGGACTCTGGTGACGAGGACGGAAGCGACAACACAGCGAGACGGATGGAGCGTCAGGAGACTCGTGATACGGCTGTTCCGGATCCGATTCAGAGGCAGCCCGGTGAGCGAACGACGAGTATGCTTAATGTTGCGGGTAGTGTGGGGGGGGTGTCTTCGGTGTCGGCGAGTGCGCAGGGCTCTGGGGTTCGGGAGCCGGCGGCGTTACCGGGGGCAGAGTTTTGGGGGCAGTTATTGGGGGTGTTGCAGGGGCTGTCGGCTGAGCGAGCAGGTGCGAGCGGGTCGGGTTCTCCGGCGGGGGCTTGGGTGGGTCCCTCGGGTGGCGTGCCGCCGGGGGTGGCGGCGCAGAGTGTTGTTACGCAGGGAGCTGCAGTGGCGACAGAAGCAGGGCAGGTGGCAGGAGTAGCGGCCGGGTCGGACGCGGTGAAGGACGGGGGAAAAGAGAAGGAAAAGGAGAAAGAGGATGAGCTGGTGCGGCTAGATGATAGGGCGCGGAGCGAGGTATACGTTTGCTTCGAGAGTCCGCTGGGGGTGCATTTAAAAAAGGAGGTGAGGGAGAAGATATGGAAAGGGGAGTATGTGGAAATTTTTTCCCTGCTTCCCCTTGAGAAATTTAACTTGGATAAGGTGAAGCCAAGCGACTCAAAAAAGGAGAAGGAGGATGAGGAAAAGAGGAGGTATAGGCTTATTCCCAGGACATTTACCAACTGGTTACAGGCCTTTGCGATTTTAGCCAGTGTCATTGGGGAAAAGGAGCCGGAACATTGTTCCGCACTTTTCGGGTATATGGATTCGATTGGGGAGGCGTATAGAGTGTACGGCGGTTTAGGTTGGTTGAGGTACGATGAACAGTTTCGGCAGCGCAAGGCTTTGCGGGCCGGACTAAAATGGGACCACAAGGACATCTCCTTGTGGATGAGGTTAATGACAGCCCCGGCTCAGCCCTTTCGTGGGGCTGCCGGGGGTTCGGGTACAAGCAACGGGTCTTCGGCGGGTCAGAGAAAGGGAGCTTGCTGGCAATTCAATGAGGGACAGTGTAAATTTGGGGCCTCGTGCCGTTTCAAGCACGAGTGTTCCGGATGTGGAGGTTCCCATCCTGTGTCCAGGTGCTTTAAGAAAGGGAAGGGTAAGCCCGGGGAAGGGGCTGGAAAAAGGGAGGACGCCGGTGAGGGTAGAGGCGATGCTTCCCTATTTAAGTAGGTATCCGGATGTACGGGCGGCCGAGTTATTGAGGAAGGGTTTTACGGAGGGTTTTCGGATTCCGTTTGAATCTGGGGCCCCAGTTTTTCGCCCGGGTAACTTGAGGTCTGCAAGGGAACATCCGGAGGTTGTGAAAGAGAAGCTGGACAAGGAGGTTGAATTAGGGAGGATGGCGGGCCCCTTTCAGGACCCACCAATTTCCAATCTTCGGATTTCGCCATTGGGGGTGGTTCCCAAAAAAGAGCCGAAGAAATTTCGGCTCATACATCATTTATCCTACCCGGCTGGGTTGTCGGTGAATGATGGGATATCACCTGAGCTGTCAGCGGTTTGTTATGTGTCTTTTGACAGAGCTTTGGATTTGGTGCGGGCAGCCGGGCGTGGGGCCCTGATGGCAAAAGCGGATGTGGAGGCAGCGTTTCGCTTGCTCCCAGTGCATCCGGACAGTCAGCATCTGTTGGGATGTATGTGGGAGGGAGAGTTTTATGTGGACCGATGCCTGCCCATGGGATGTTCTATTTCTTGTTCTTATTTCGAGGCGTTTAGTTCTTTTGTGGAATGGGTAGTCCGGGACATGGCGGGGGTGCACTCCGTGATACATTACTTGGACGATTTCCTTTGTGTTGGGCCGGCAGGGTCCTCGGTTTGTTCATTGTTGTTGTTTACGTTGCAGCGGATAGCGCAGAGTTTGGGTATTCCTTTGGCGAAAGACAAAACGGAAGGGCCAGTGACTGCTTTATGCTTTTTGGGCATAGAAATCGACACGATGGCAATGGAATGCCGCTTGCCGGAAGGGAAGTTGGTGGACTTAAAAGCGTCAGTGCGGTCATTGTACCAGGCTAAAAAGGTGAAGCTGAGAGAGCTGCAGTCAGTTTTGGGAAAATTGAATTTCGCCTGTCGCATCATGCCGATGGGGCGCATATTTAATAGGAGATTGGCGAGCGCGACTGCTGGGGTGACGGCGCCGAATCATTTTGTCAGAGTGACGAGGTTGATGAAAGGGGATCTGCTGGTTTGGGATTCTTTTTTAGACAAGTATAATGGTAGGACACTGTGGATGAGCAAGGCAATGTCCAATAGTCAGATTGAGCTGTTTACGGATGCGGCAGGGGCGACGGGTTTTGGAGCGATTTTCCAGACTCATTGGTGCGTGGCACAGTGGCCACAAGCATGGAAGGAGAAAGGGCTGGTGAAGAATTTGGCTTTGCTGGAATTGTTCCCGATCATAGTGGCGCTCGAACTGTGGGGCTCTGAATTTTCGGGAAAAAAGGTTTGCATGCATTGTGATAATATGGCGGTGGTTCATTCGATCAATTCGTTGTCAGCAAAATCTCCCCCGGTGGTGGGGTATCTGAGGCATCTTGTGCTCCGTTGCTTGGCACTGAACATTTGTGTTGTGGCGAGGCATGTGCCGGGGGTTCAGAATGAAGTGGCTGATGCGCTGTCTCGGTTTCAGTTTCGCAGGTTCAGAAGGCTGGTGCCGGGAGCAGACGACGATGGAGCACTATGTCCGGAATGGTTGTGGGATCTAGCCTTGGCGTAGCTTGGGAGGGCATTAGGAGATCGGTGTCTGAGGCTACTTGGTGCCGATACCAGGCAGTGTGGAAGGAGTGGGAAGAGTTAGGCGGATCGGAGTTCATGGGGCCGGGTTATAATGGCCGAGTGGTGGGGGTTTTGGCGGTGATTAGTGGCGATTTTTCAGCGGGGCGGTCCGTATCGGTAATGAGTTACCGTTTGTCAGCCTTGGCCTTTTTATTCAAGTTGCAAGGTTTGCGGGATGCCACGAAGGATTTTCTAGTACGGCAGGCCATGAAGGGTTTTAGGAGAGGGGTGCGGTCGCGGGACTCTAGGCGGCCGATATCGCTACCATTGTTGGTGCGTTTAGTGGGCTGCTTGGGGGAAGTATGTGTGTCCCCTTACGAGCAGAGGCTGTTTGCAGTGGCATTTGTGTTGGCCTTTTTCGGGGCCTTTCGGATTGGCGAGTTGGTTAGTCCGGCGAAGCAGGTAGTAGGAGGTTTGTTGTTGGAAGACGTAACGCTTGGAGTTGATCGAGTGGAATGTCGATTACGTTTTTCCAAAACGGACCAGGTGGGGCGTGGGCGCCTGGTGGTTTTGTATGGGATACCTGGACACCCATTGTGCCCGGTTGGGCAGGTGACGGAGTTTTTGAAGATAAGGGGAGGTTATCCTGGGGTTTTCTTGAGACACATGGAGGGTTCTGCGCTGTCCAGATTCCAGTTTATTGCGGTTTTAAAAACGGTGTTGGCACGAGTAGGGGAGGTGCCAGGTGACTATGGGTCACACTCCTTTCGGATTGGGGCAGCGACAGAGGCGGCCAAGTGGGGCTTGAGTGATGATTGTATCCGGCGTATTGGGAGATGGGAGTCGTCCAGGTTCCGTTTGTACATACGGCCTCACCTGCTGAGGGGTGAGGGGGAGTGAATCAGCTGGTTTGGAATTACAGGGGTTAATAGGTGTTTATTGTGAGGCATGGTTTTCGTTCAGTTGCTGTTTACTCTTGGTTTTATATTTTTTAGGTGTGTGCCTGGTGTGGATTCTCGGGCATTCCTTTGTTCACTGGGGAGCGTTGCGGGCGGATGTGCGTCCCGACGGTCGGCAACTTGGAGTGGCGAGGACGGATGCACGGGTCAAATGGATCGGGATTCGGGGCATGACCTGGGGGAGAGTTCGGCCAGAGGTGGCTTACTATAGTAGGATCGACCAGGATCCTAATGTTCTCATTTTGCATGTGGGGGGGAATGATTTAGGGGTGAGGACAGCAAGGGAACTAAAAAGGGACATTAAGCTGGATCTTTTGCACCTGTGGAGAGCGTTCCCGGGTATTATTATCGTATGGTCGGATATTGTGGCTAGGGAAAATTGGCGTTTTGGGAGGTCGGTCGACCGTATTAATAGGGCACGAATTAAATTGAATAGGGCGATTGGCCGTTTTGTGGCGCGGAATGGGGGCTTGGTGGTGCGACATAAGGAATTGGAGGAGTCGGCAGGTCAATATTTGAGGAGAGATGGGGTGCATCTCACAGATATCGGCTTGGACTTGTGGATGCTTGGTTTGCGGGATGGTCTGGAGCAAGCCATAGGGGTGTGGGGGGCCCGGGCCACGTAAGGAGTCACGCGGCCGGTCTGTGGCGGGGGGATAGGTCCGTTCCTAGAGGCTGGGAGCACCGATAGTCGGTGGGGAGTATGAAGTCACTCAGGGGTAGTGGCTTCAGACAGGATTGGGAACTTGTGGGCGTAGGTCCTGCAGGTTCTGGGGAGGGGTATTTTAACGATGGAACGTTAGTACCCCACACCTTGGGTTGGTTGGACACAGCCGAGGTGGTCCTCTGGGCCAGTGGTATGTTACGGCCAGGGGATAAGGATGATTAGTGGCTTCTTGGACGGACCTATCGGTTGTTTGCCAGTTGGGAGGGTATACATGTATCGGTTATGTTTAAAGAGGGTGGCATGCTGAGCCACAAGTTTTGATACATGTATACTGTTAAATAAAAGCTGTGGCCATTCGCCCAAAAAGTTGTTATGTCTTTATTTCAAGTAGAGTGGTTAAGAGGTGTTTTGGTACATGGGAGACCCAATTATCCCTTTTAGATACGTCAAGATGGGCAATGAGCCCCATAGGGGTGAATGAGCCCATGACTATCGGGAGGGTATAGGGTAGGAAGGGGTTAATGTTGAGGGAATAGGGCTGTGTAAGGGATTAAGGGATTGGTGGTTTGGTGAGCGGCGAGGATTGGGCCAGAGGTCATGAGGGGTGGGGAGAAAAGGGGGGGGGTTTATAAGGGGCAGTTAGGGGCAGTACCTCCTCTTTGCCGTTGGTGCCAGTCGTGTTTGGCCCGCCCACCCGCCCTTAATATAAAAATAAAAAAAAAAAAAAAAAAAAAGAATGTAAAAATTATATAAAAAAAAAAAAAAAAATAAAAAATTCAAAAAAAAAAAAAAAAAAAAATTGCAAAGGTTTATATGGTGGTTTTCTTTGTTTGTCGCAGCGGGGGGATAGGTCCGTTCCTAGAGGCTGGGAGCACCGATAGTCGGTGGGGAGTATGAAGTCACTCAGGGGTAGTGGCTTCAGACAGGATTGGGAACTTGTGGGCGTAGGTCCTGCAGGTTCTGGGGAGGGGTATTTTAACGATGGAACGTTAGTACCCCACACCTTGGGTTGGTTGGACACAGCCGAGGTGGTCCTCTGGGCCAGTGGTATGTTACGGCCAGGGGATAAGGATGATTAGTGGCTTCTTGGACGGACCTATCGGTTGTTTGCCAGTTGGGAGGGTATACATGTATCGGTTATGTTTAAAGAGGGTGGCATGCTGAGCCACAAGTTTTGATACATGTATACTGTTAAATAAAAGCTGTGGCCATTCGCCCAAAAAGTTGTTATGTCTTTATTTCAAGTAGAGTGGTTAAGAGGTGTTTTGGTACATGGGAGACCCAATTATCCCTTTTAGATACGTCAAGCATATATCTTCTTCCTCATTTTGCTCTAAAGCCAAGGAAGCTCGCAGCTTCTGCTCTTCACAAAACAGACATACACACATTAGACATCACATTATGCAGAGGTTTTAAGATGTTTGTGATGTTTGATCTTATGTGGCGGGCGGGGAGGATGACGCTGCGCTCACCACGCTCGGGTCCAGCACTGCTGCTGCTTGGTGGCTCGAGCGGTGGGCCAGATCCGGGGACTCGAGCGGCGCTCCTCGCCCGTGAGTTAAAAGGGGAATGGTTTTGGGGATTTATTGTCCCTGACGCCACCCACGGTTGTGGTGAGGTTGTGACACCACCGCTGCTCTGGACGGGGATCCCGGGAGCGATGACAGGGAGCAGCTTAGATGTTGTTTGTCCCCTCCGTGGGTAGGGGGGTTGGTTGTCCCGGGGCCCGGTGAGGGAGGAATGGCAGGTGGGTTACGGGACCTGGTGAGGTGCAGGGTCGCGGGGGCAGTGCGTATTCCATGTATAACAGAACGTTACTAAAATAGACTGGCCCCCGGAATGGGCGGAGGGGAGGGGCGGGAGGTGGTAATTGCATGAGAAAACAGGTGGACATCACCATGTATGCAGATACAACAAGACAAAACAAAACAAATCAAATCAAACACCGCAATAAATGGTTATAATCCATGGTGAATAATAAATGATAAGTGATAGATGGTAACCCCCAAAGCATTCATTCTCCTATCAATGATAATAATAATTGAGTTTAAGGAGCTGGTTTAGGATTAGAGTGAAGCTGTAAACACAAGTCCCTGTGTGTAGGAATAGCAGAGATAGGGAAAAAAAAAAAAAATGTTGTATGTTTTTTTATATATATATTCTGAAATTGCCAGCAGTACCTGTGTGTCAAATATATGGAAGTAACTCCTCCAAAAAATGTGCCTGATATAATCAATATGTGCCTTTTTTCTTGATGGCAAAAAGACCATAAGGGTGTATGTACACATTAATTACAGTTAGGTCCAGAAATATTTGGACAGTGACACAATTTTCGCGATTTGGGCTCTGCATGCCACCACATTGGATTTGAAATGAAACCTTTACAACAGAATTCAAGTGCAGATTGTAACGTTTAATTTGAAGGTTTGAACAAAAATATCTGATAGAAATTGTAGGAATTGTACACATTTCTTTACAAACACTCCACATTTTAGGAGGTCAAAAGTAATTGGACAAATAAACCAAACCCAAACAAAATATTTTTATTTTCAATATTTTGTTGCGAATCCCTTGGAGGCAATCACTGCCTTAAGTCTGGAAGCCATGGACATCACCAAACGCTGGGTTTCCTCCTTCTTAATGCTTTGTCAGGCCTTTACAGCCGCAGCCTTCAGGTCTTGCTTGTTTGTGGGTCTTTCCGTCTTAAGTCTGGATTTGAGCAAGTGAAATGCATGCTCAATTGGGTTAAGATCTGGTGATTGACTTGGCCATTGCAGAATGTTCCACTTTTTTGCACTCATGAACTCCTGGGTAGCTTTGGCTGTATGCTTGGGGTCATTGTCCATCTGTACTATGAAGCGCCGTCCGATCAACTTTGCGGCATTTGGCTGAATCTGGGCTGAAAGTATATCCCGGTAGACTTCAGAATTCATCCGGCTACTCTTGTCTGCTGTTATGTCATCAATAAACACAAGTGACCCAGTGCCATTGAAAGCCATGCATGCCCATGCCATCACGTTGCCTCCACCATGTTTTACAGAGGATGTGGTGTGCCTTGGATCATGTGCCGTTCCCTTTCTTCTCCAAACTTTTTTCTTCCCATCATTCTGGTACAGGTTGATCTTGGTCTCATCTGTCCATAGAATACTTTTCCAGAACTGAGCTGGCTTCATGAGGTGTTTTTCAGCAAATTTAACTCTGGCCTGTCTATTTTTGGAATTGATGAAAGGTTTGCATGTAGATGTGAACCCTTTTGTATTTACTTTCATGGAGTCTTCTCTTTACTGTTGACTTAGAGACAGATACACCTACTTCACTGAGAGTGTTCTGGACTTCAGTTGATGTTGTGAACGGGTTCTTCTTCACCAAAGAAAGTATGCGGCGATCATCCACCACTGTTGTCATCCGTGGACGCCCAGGCCTTTTTGAGTTCCCAAGCTCACCAGTCAATTCCTTTTTTCTCAGAATGTACCCGACTGTTGATTTTGCTACTCCAAGCATGTCTGCTATCTCTCTGATGGATTTTTTCTTTTTTTTCAGCCTCAGGATGTTCTGCTTCACCTCAATTGAGAGTTCCTTAGACCGCATGTTGTCTGGTCACAGCAACAGCTTCCAAATGCAAAACCACACACCTGTAATCAACCCCAGACCTTTTAACTACTTCATTGATTACAGGTTAACGAGGGAGACGCCTTCAGAGTTAATTGCAGCCCTTAGAGTCCCTTGTCCAATTACTTTTGGTCCCTTGAAAAAGAGGAGGCTATGCATTACAGAGCTATGATTCCTAAACCCTTTCTCCGATTTGGATGTGAAAACTCTCATATTGCAGCTGGGAGTGTGCACTTTCAGCCCATTTATATATATAATTGTATTTCTGAACATGTTTTTGTAAACAGCTAAAATAACAAAACTTGTGTCACTGTCCAAATATTTCTGGACCTAACTGTATATGGGAGAAAAAAAAAGGGGGGAGGGGAGAGGCACATATAAAAATCGAGTAAGGGAGCACATGCTGTATTAATCCCTGAATTATAACTTCTATAACAGGCACACATATATTATGTCAAATGATAATGAGTGAATCCACACACATGGGCATGAGAGCACCCTGCTAAATATCAGAAAATGGGATGGATGTTCTCCTATGTCTACCGATTTAAAAAATGAATTGCAAATCGGAGCGATAATTAAAGCCACCTGGGTATCTTGTATTTAGCTTCAAAATCCATTTAGCCTCCGTCAAAAGCAAAGCTTGGAACCAGTCCCCCCCACGAGGGGGTCTGGGAACATACTCTATACCTGTGACTACTAAGGATGAAAAATCCGCGGAAAGGCATTCAATATAATGTCTAGTCAGACCAGATAAGGAGCGTTTTTTCACCAATGCAACATAGCTCAGTGAGGTTCTGTCATGAGCCGCCGAAGGTATGCGGACATGTTCAGAGATTCTGGTCCTAAGCGCTCTGGAAGTGCAGCCGACATAGCCCTTGTAACATAATGTGCACGATGCCAAATAAACCACATGTGTGGAAGCACAATTAATAAACGAACGGATTTCAAAGTTCTCCCCATTATCCCCTGATAGGGATTTAGTATTGTGCATAAATCTGCAAAGGCCATATCGGCTGGATCCACACTTATAAGAACCAGAAACGCTAAGCCAGGTTCTGTTAGATTTCCTGGAGGTAAACATACTGGGTGCTACGAGGTTCCCAATGGTACGGGCTCGCTTGGCTACTATGTTGACCCCCGACTGCAGGACTACATCCAATGTGGGGTCCTGGCGTAAGAGGGGAATAAATCGCCGAATAATCTGTTTGATTTGAAAAAAATCAGTACTGAAAGGTGTTGAAAAAGTAACACGGTTCATAGTTAATGAGGAAACAGGGCGATCCTCCAACAGATTAGCTCTGGTCCTGTTCACAACAATAGAAGAGGCCCTATTCAGGGTACGGTCGTGGTATCCTCTCCTACTAAGTCTCTCTCTAATGCGGTTAGCTTCACCACGATAAGAAGCCTCAGATGAACATAAACGTTTCGCTCGCAAGAGTTCACCCACAGGTAGATTCTGTAGGGTGTGGGGCATGTGACAGCTACTCGCATGGAGAGAGGTATTGCCACAAATGGACTTTCTATACAAAACAGAATGAATCAAGCCAGTCAAGGGGTCTCCAGATCGCAGAACATCCAAAAAGGGGGCTGAGTTCATATATAAATTCAACGTGAACTTCAAATTAAGAGAGTTGCTATTAAAATATGCATTAACGGCTTCCATGGCCTCCTGGGGGGTGCCAAAATCTCCTGTCTGACATATCAAAACTTGATCATCAATATATCTTGCATACCATATAATGGTATGCAACAATGGATTATCACTTATGTGGATGTACTGCTCCTCCCAGTAGGCCATGTAAATATTAGCCAATGCACATGAAAAACTCGCCCCCATGGGACAACCGGCTATCTGGAGATAAAATGTACCATTAAACTGAAAACAATTGTGGGTCAGCAAAAACCCCGTTGTCATCAAAATGAATTCCTTGAGGACGTCATCAAATAAGCTATATTTGTTCAGGTGGAAATATAAAGCTTGCAAGGCTTCCTTATGCGGTATGCTAGGGTATAATGAGACAACATCACTCATTATCCAGAAGGAACCGCTTGTCCAAGACATCTTTTCCAAGTCCTGTAATAGACTCTTCGTATCCCTAATGTGACCAACAGTACGCTTCATAAGGGGTTGAATATAATGATCCAGCCAGTCACTCAAATTGCTGGTCAAAGACCCTGTGCTAGCTACTATGGGCCTCAATGGGGGAGGAAAAGTGCCTTTATGGACCTTGGGAAGGCCTTGAAAAATGGGACATACAGGGGAGTCAACAAAGAGATATTCATGAACCTTTGCATTAAACACTCCCCATTGGAAACCTTGCAACAAGAGAACCCGCAGTTTAGAGGAAACATCCGACGTAGGATCACCAGGTAGTTTTCTATAAGTGGAGTTATCACTCAAAATGGTATTAATTTCCCTTTCATACAATTTGCTGTCTAGCACCACCACTGCCCCCCTTTGTCAGCACCCCGGACAACAATATGATTATTATTCACCATGGGTTATAACCATTTATTGCGGTGTTTGATTTGTTTTGTTTTGTTTTCTCTTGTTCTATCTGCATACATGGTGATGTCCACCTGTTTTCTCATGCAATTACAACCTCACGCCCCTCCCCTCCGCCCATTCCGGGGGCCAGTCTATTTTAGTAACGTTCTGTTATACATGGAATACTTATGATTAAGGACTCTAGTTGTTTTTATGGTGTAGTCCGAAACGCGTAAAGTTTCCATGTAAAGATTCATACTCGGCCTTCACGATGTTTTTAATATCTCTAATAAAGACTTTGGAGATTTTATCTTAAAAGGAGAATCAGTGCCGGATCATTTTTCCTATTTCCTTCGATCACCTTTTCACGCCCGTCCTGGACCTGGGACAGGACCGCTCCCAAGCCCACGTTGCTGGCATTGGTGTAGAGGATGAACGGGAGGCTGTAATCAGGGTATGCCAAGATTTCCTCTCCCGTCAAGGCCGTCTTCAACTGGTGAAAGGACTCCTCATGTTTCTTCTCCCACACAAACGGAGTTCCAGGGTACCTGCCACCCTTGGTCTGTCCCATGAGGAGGTCTTGCATGGGGGCGGCCATCTTCGTGTACCCCTTGATGAAGCGATGGTAGTAGCCCGCCAGGCCCAGGAACTGTCTCACCTCTCTCACTGTGGTCGTTCTCGGCCAGTCCTGGATAGCAGTGATCTTCTCGGGATCTGGGGCGACACCTTCTGCGCTCACCACGTGTCCGGGGTACTGTATCCTAGGCTTCAGTAGGTGGCACTTGGAGGGCTTCAGTTTCATCCCATACTTGGCTAGGGACGCGAACACCTCAGCCAGATGTTCCAGGTGGGCCTCGTACGTTTGGGAGTATACGATCACATCATCCAGGTACAGTAGGACTGTTTCGAAATTGAGATGTCCCAGGCAACACTCCATAAGCCGTTGGAAGGTTCCAGGGGCATTGCACAGCCCAAACGGCATGCTGTTAAACTCGCAGAGTCCCATGGGAGTGGTGAATGCAGTCTTCTCGCGGTCCTCTGGTGCAACCGACACCTGCCAGTATCCGCTGGTAAGGTCAAGGGTAGAGAAGAAGTTAGCAGTTCTCAGCGCAGCTAGCGATTCTTCGATACGGGGGAGAGGATAGACATCTTTATGCGTTATCTGGTTGATCTTCCGGTAATCCACACACATTCTCATGGTGCCATCCTTCTTCTTCACCAGCACCAGTGGGGCTGCCCAGGGACTACAACTATCCCGAATGACCCCCTGCGTCCTTCATGTTCCTCAACATGTCTTTGGCGCATTGATAATGTGCTGGCGGGATGGGCCTATATCTTTCTTTGATGGGTGGATGTATGCCTGTGGGGATATGGTGTTGATCCCCTTTAATCCTCCCGAAATCTAATGGGTGCTTGCTGAAAACCTGTTCATACTCTTGCACTACCCTGTATACCCCTTCTTTGTGATGCGTGGGTGTGGTTTCAGTGCCTACGTGTAGTTCCTGGCACCACTCTCCTAACTGTTCAGGGGGTATATGGTTACGGCAGGGGATGCTGAAGTAGGAGGGGCGGCTTTGTGAATGGTGTGAGGGTCTAGGGTAAGCAACTTGGCAAGGGTAGCGTAACGGGGAAGCCTAACTTCCTCCTTTCCACAATTCACCACTCTTACAGGCACTCTCCCCTTTTTGACGTCAACCACCCCTCTGGCCGCCATCACCGTGGGCCAGTGTTCAGAAGGCGTGGGTTCCACCATCGCCGGGTAGTCGCGCCCCTGGGGGCCTACTGCTGCTCTGCACCAAATCATCATCTCGCTACGAGGTGGCACTACCAAGGGGGTCACATCCATCACCCTCACTCCACCAATCTCTCCACCAGTTGAGTTCACTTGCTGCTGATACAGAAGGGCCCGGATCTCACGCTTCATAGCCCTCTATCGGCCTCCTCCTGCTATGGCGGCCAACTGCTGCAACAGATTCAGCACCTCACTCATACAATGCTCCATCACATTGGTCCCTAAGATTACTTTCGGGGTATGATCGCTGGGTTCATTCATTACCACAATCATCCCTTGATTCTTTAACTCTGCATGTCCCACAGTCAGGGTCACTTGCTTGTATCCCACCTGGGTTAGCGGGAGTCCATTGGCTGCGACAAGGGTCAGGCTATCATCAGAGGGAGCAAGTTCGTCAGTACCCCAATACTGCTGGTACAGTGTATATGGTATAGTGGTTACCTGTGATCCTGTGTCCAAGAGGGCCATGAGCGGGACGCCGTCCACTGCCAGGGGGATGATGGGGCGAGCTCCGACGTACCGGTCTCGCCAATCGGGGGTGCCGTTGGTGTCTACTCCTGAGGATTGGCCCTTGGCCCCAGGGGTTGCTCTTTTAACGGGCACCATCTAGAGTAGTGGCCAGGCTTGCTGCACCTGTAACAAATAGGAGGCCCATACCGTGAGTCATTGGTCCTTCTTCGCTGCATCCAGGGGACGTCCTCCGGGCTGTCCGAGCTGGATCCTCCCTGGGGGCTTGACTCTCGTTGGAAGCTGGAGTGCAGCGAGGATCTTGGCTAGGTCTCCATCCATGCGGCGGACCTGGGCGGCTAGCTCCTCCATCATCCCGATGGGCGCTGCAGGGGCCGGTGGAGCCGGGAGAGGAGGCGCCACCGTAATGGGAGCGGTTTCAGCCGGCCATGGGGCCGCCTCAGGAGCGTCTGGCGTTGAGGCCTGCAGGGCCTTGATGGCCCGCTCCTTCAGCACTGCAAAGTCCAGATTTGGGTGTTCTAGGGCCCATAGCCGTAGCTGCTTGCAGTCTTCCGCAGACCCTAGCCCTTGCAGGAATTGTTCCACCAGCATCTTATTACTGTCCGCATCATTAATAGTGTCCACCCGCTTCAGCGTACGGAGGGCTGTTTGCAGGCGCAGGGCATAGTCTCTTATATTATCCGCAGGCCGCTGTCGACACTGATAGAACTGCATCCGCAATTCCGCTTCCGTACGGGTTTCAAAAGCGATTTGGAGTCTCTCAAAAATGGTTGTCACTGAGGCCCCGATCCGCGTCGGTCCAGGTCTCCGTCTCCTGCTCAGCCGCGCCGATTAGCTGCCCTAGCACTACCACTGCCCGTTGTCTATCAGTCAAGGGATATAAATCAAGGACCGGGCTAATCTTTTTCCGGAACACCTGCAAAGCATCAGGCTTCCCAGCGTACTGCGGCAGCCAGGTAGCACCAGGCACATAGGGCAGGGAGAACGGCATTACCTGGGCGACCGCTGGACCCGCGGCCTCTCCCGCTCTTACGGCCGGAGCACGGGCTATCCCGTTTCCATCTACGGGTGCTGCTGCGGCTGTGACCGCCGCTCCTCCAACGGCTCCGTCGGGCTCAGACATCTTTTTCCCCTCCCCCTTTGGTTCTTTCTAGCATTTCCGCTTGTTGGGGGCGGGGCTTTGCTTTCGCGCCTTCTCCGCTCGGGGAAGACGCTCGAGCGGGAAATCTTCGCGCCAAAGATGGCAGCGCTTTAAATTTTTCGGCCGGATGCCGCCGGCGGAGACTTCAAGGCGCACTTCTACTGGTAAGTAGATCGGCTCGATCCTGTTCGTGACGCCAAGTTGTCGCGGGCGGAGGGGACGCGCTCGCCACGCTCGGGTCCGGGGCTTCTGCTGCTGCTGCTCGGTGGCTCGAGCGGTGGACCGGACCCGGGGACTCGAGCCGCGCTCCTCACCCGTGAGTGAAATGGGGATGGTATGGTTAGGGAGATTGTTAGTGACGCCACCCATGGGTCGTGGTGATAATGGCACCACCGCTGCTGGTAACGGGGATCCCGGGAGAGATGGTAGGGTGCAGCTGAGATGTTGTCCCCTCCGTGGGCAGGGGTTGGTGATCCCGGGGCACGATGGTGTAACGGGGAGGCCGGATGGCTGGGGTGCAGGGACTGCGCGGCGTGGTGCCGGACGGCACTGGTGTACTCACTCAGACAATCACTGACAGAGTCGTAGGTAAACCAAAACAGCCGGATGGACGGGTCCCGCAGCCGGCTGCAGTCTTGTTGTTGTGCTCTCCCCGGACGGCTGATGGTGGCTGTCTTTCCCTGCACCTTTGAGAATGTTCTTGACTCCTGTGGTTGCCCACCGGTAGTCCGCTCCCCGGCGTATAGGTGCCGTAGGAGCCCGTTTTGCCCGCAAGCGCTGGCCCTTGGATCTCTAGCCTGTGGCGGTGGCTGTATATCCTCTCTGGGTGGACGGTTGCCTTCAATCAGGACTTCAGTAGTTGAGAAACCCCTGGGGTTCCTGTCACATTCGGATTTGACTATTGACGGCGGCTCCAAGCCTGGTCGGGGTCCGATGGCCCTGCCTGTGTGCTTAGCTTCACTCCGTTCCCCGGTCCGGTACCGGCGGGCCAACGCCCGACCCCGGTCCTTACAGCTCTGCGGAGTTCCACCAACTCCTGCAGACGGCCACCAACGTCTCCCAACCTTGCTGTCAGTGTCCGGGCTCCAACCCAGACACCTCAAGTGTTCACTCCTCTCACTTTCACCTCCAAGACTGAACTGTCACTTTTCCCGCCTCCAGGCCTGTGAACTCCTCGGTGGGTGGGGCCAACCGCCTGGCTCCGCCCCACCTGGTGTGGACATCAGGCTCTGTGGTGCTCAGTGACTGTCAGGCTCTGCGGTGCTCAGTGTGCATCAGGCGCTGCGGTGCTCAGCGAGTGTCAAGCTCTGCGGTGCTCAGTGAGCGTCAGGGGCTGCGGTGCTCAGTGACTGTCAGGCTCTGCGGTGCTCAGCGAGTGTCAGGTGCTACAATGCTCAGCGAGCATCCGGCTCTGCGGTGCTCAGTGACTGTCAGGCTCTGCGGTGCTCAGCGTGCGTCAGGCGCTTGCGGTGCTCAGAGAGCGTCAGGCGCTACAATGCTCAGCGAATGTCAAGCTGTGCGGTGCTCAGTGACTGTCAGGCAGTGCGCTGCTCATCGAGCGTCAAGTGCTGCTGAATGCATCTCACAGAATCACAAGACAGAGAAAAAATTAATAAAGCAGCTTTTAAAGGCTGATTATAAAATATAACAACTTTATTAAATACAAAGAATTATAAAAGATTCAGCTTTTACAATTACAATATAATGGTGCTAAATATTATAATGGGTGAAGACCCACATGTTGATGGGGGCCCAAGCAAGGTCACAGGAGAAATGGAAAGTGCAAAAAACAAAGGGCTCTGTGTAAATATAATAGTATGTGGCTGACAAGTGTGGCGCCCTGGACTAGCCAGGTAGCCACAGACAAAACACACACACACACACACACCCCCACCCCCCCCGGACAGTTACATTAGTCAGACACAAAACCCTTGTTGCCTCCCTCCAGGGTCTGATGTCCACACCAGGTGGGGCGGAGCCAGGCGGTTTGCCCCACCCACCGAGGAGTTCACAGGCCTGGAGGCGGGAAAAGCAGACAGATCAGTTCAGGAGGTGAAAGTGAGAGGTCACGTACTGCGAGTGTCTGGGTTGGAGCCCAGGCACTGAGAGCAAGGTTGGCAGATGGTGGTGGCCGTCTGCAGGAGTTGGTGGAACTCCGCAGAGCCGTAAGGACTGGGGCTGGGCGGTGGCCCACCGGTACCGGACCGGGGAACGGAGTGAAGCTAAGCACACAGGCAGGGCCATCGGACCCCGACCAGGCTTGGAGCCGCCGTCAATAGTCAAATCCGAATGTGACAGGAACCCCCAGGGTTCCCTAACAACCAAGTCCCGATTGAAGGCAACCGCTCACACCGTGAGGATATACAGCCACCGCCACCAGCTAGAAATCCGAGGGCCAGTGCCTGCGGGCAAAACGGGCTCCTCCGGTATCCATACACCGGGGAGCGGACTACCATTGGGAAGCCATTGGAGTCAACACAGTACACAAAGGTGCAGGGAGAGACAGCCACCATCACCTGTCCGGGGAGAGACACTGCAGCCGGCTGCGGGACCCGTCCATCCAGCCGTTTGGTTTGCCGGAGACTTTATGCATCTATTGCTGAGTGAGTACACCCGTGCCATCCGGCACCGCGCCGCGCTGTCCCTGCAACCCTGCACCTCGCCGACCCTGCCTCCCCGTCACACCACCGGGCCCCGGGACCACCAACCCCTACCCACGGAGGGGGAAAACAACATCCCAGCTGCTCCCTACCAATGCTCCCGGGATCCCCGTCACCAGCAGCGGTGGTGCCCATCTTCACCACAACCCGTGGGTGGCGTCACGGACTAAATCCCCAAACAAACCACCCCCTTTTCACTCACGGGCGAGGAGCGCCGCTCGAGTTCCCGGATCCGGCCCACCGCTCGAGCCACCGAGCAGCAGCCGCAGCGCCGGACCCGAGCGTCAGCGAGCGCAGCGCCCCGCCTCCTGCGACACAAGCAAAGAGCCTCTAACCACCATAAATTCCAAAGGGAATTTTCAGTGCAAAGCATTCAATTCCGTGCAGCTGACCAGTGTCAGACCAAGTATGCACAAAAGGCAACGAACAGGTCTGCCAAAAAATAATAATAACTTATAGCCCTAAGACCTACACATAACTCAAGTGGTCGCCTGGATGTCTCACATCAACACGAAAGGAGGGTCTTTCGTGTTGATGTGAGACGTCCATCTGGGACTTCCAGGGGCGAAGTTATCGAAAGGTTTGGGAATCTCATAATTTTCTAAGACTTATCGCTAACGAGATGTCGTTGGGGTCACGGAATTCGTGACGCACATCCGGCCTCGTTAGCGACGTCGTTTCATGTGAAACGCAGGAACGACCTTTAACGATCAAAATTACCTACCTAATCGTTGACGCGTCGTTCCTTTCCCGAATATCGTTGCTGTTGCAGGACGCAGGTTGTTCATCGTTCCTGCGGCAGCACACATCGCTATGTGTGACACCGCAGGAACGAGGAACATCACCGTACTTGCAGCCGCCCGCAATGAGGAAGGAAGGAGGTGGGCGGGATGTTCGGCCCGCTCATCTCCGCCCCTCCGCTTCTATTGGACGGCCGCTTAGTGACGTCGCTGTGACGCCGAACAAACCGCCCCCTTAGAAAGGAAGCGGTTTGCCGGACACAGCGACGTCGCTAGGCAGGTAAGTATGTGTGACGGGGCTTAGCGATATTGTGCGCCACGGGCAGCGATTTGCCCGTGACGCACAACCGACACGGGCGGGTGCTTTCACCAGCGTTATTGCTACCGATATCGCTGCGTGTAAAGCCCCCTTTAGGGTCCCGTCACATGTAGTGACGCACCAACGATCCCACCAGCGATCCGACCTGGCAGGGATCGTTGGTGCATCGCTACATGGTCGCTGGTGAGCTGTCAATCAGCAGATCTCACCAGCGACCAGCCACCAGTGACTCGTGTAACGATACTACGCTTGGTAACCAGGGTGAATATCGGTTAACTAAGCAAAGCGCTTTGCTTGGTTACCCGATATTTACCCTGGTTATCAGTGTACACCTGTATACATAGCTAGGGTACACATTGGGTTACTAAGCAAAGCGTTTTGCTTAGTTATCCGATATTTACCCTGGTTACTAGTATATGCTGCTTACACAGAGTCAGTGCTCGTTGGTCTTCCGCAGTCAAACACACCGATGCGTGCTGCCCTGCGGGAGCCCGACGACCAGAAAATGAAGCACAACAGTGTGTAACGATCAGCGATTTCACAGCAGGGGCCAGGTCGCTGCTTAGTGTCACACACAGCGAGATAGCTGATGAGGTCACTGGTACGTCACAAAACCTGTGACTCAGCAGCGCTATATGAGAAGTACCCCTTAGACTCATTCTATCTTTCACTGAAGTCCAGCCGTGTTATGAGTCACCAGAGGGGAAGTATGTGGGTGTAACTTGTGTTAATAAAAAATTCCAATTATGATCTTCATTCAATGAATGAAACATTGCTGTCTAGGATTGTTCTACGTTCCATTGGAGTCCTTCTGTCCAGAAATCTGAAGCCATTTCTGTGACCCAAGTTCAGTAATTTTCCTTTTGTTATTCCCGTTTATTTCATGTAATTGTATATATATTGTTTTGTTCCCCTTTGTAATATATTTTTTGTATTTTTATAAACACAGCCTACTTTTCAGATTAAATATATAACATTTAATAATGTATGGCTTCGGGATATGGTTTATAGATTAAGTGGAACAAAGCTACTTGTAACGTGTGTCCAATCAACCTGTATAAGCAGAGACACTGATTCCAGCGATGTGTCAGTTACTTGGCTGCTTGCTGAAGTTTTGAAAATCAGTTTTCTCTGTTTAAAATCTACCAGTTCTTGAAATACTGCTCTATGTATAACCTCACCCACACCACTGATTGGCAGCTGTGTACAATGAGCACAGACAGAAAGCTGCTAATTAGGGGTGGGGCTATACAGAGCTTATGAAGATAGAGGATACATAGCAGCAGGTTACTAGTTCTCTAGTGATAATACCCTAATGATAATACAGTGATTTTATCAAAACTACAGCAAGCAGGGGGCGTGGCCTGGACGCCAAGTGGAGCAGACGCATGGTGGCTCGGCTCCTGCAGATACCGCCGGTTTAGTGGCCTCTGCGATATCCCTGGACCTGAGAACAGCACCCAGCGACACCTAGAAGACCTACTGCTGACAGGAGACACCGATTGGGAACTTGAACTGCTGAGGAGAGAGAGGGAGAACGCTAAGATCACTCACCCCCGGAAGGCCTGGTCTCTTGGTACACACATGTGGCAGAGAGACAGTCCCGGAGCGTGGCTGCAGTGATTGGTGCTCCTGCAGAGACTGGTACATCTGGGGAGGGGGGTGAGCGAGTGCCCTGAGTGCAGCAGCAGCAACCCTGAGCGAGGTGAAGAGGAGTGATAACGCGGTCACACGTGGGTCTAGCCCAGAAGCCCAGACATTGTTTTGGGCAGCAGGAGGTGGAGGTGCTTTGGTTCCCTTCCCCCTACCACGGGGGTGGAGAAGAGAGGGAGTTAAAACTCGGGGCACAGCATCTGAAGCATTACTCAGGGCCTGCCATTATTATATACAAAACTCCTCTTTCTCTGTACAGTACTTTGCTGCCACCTTGTGGTTATTGTGATAATAGCCTGCTATAAAGGGTGCACAGGAGAGAGCTGTGAAGGTGATATGCGCAGGGCCGTATTTACCATTAGGCACCCGTGGTCCCGTGCCTAGGGCGGCAGGATGCAGGGGGCGGCACCTTCTAGCAGTAAAAAAAAAAAAATTTTTTTTTTTTTTACACATTCATTAAATCCACTGTATTTTCGGAGGGGGGAGGGGGGAGAGGCGCACCTTTATTTATTTGTATCCACGTCAATTAAGACGCGAATGCAGACAAACTGCAGCGGCCGGACACAGAGAGCTGATTGACCCCGGAACTGCCGGCGCCTGCACTTCCGGGGTAACAGGCGCGCTGATCAGCTCCTTCCTCTGTGCTGCGTCCAATGCTGTATGGATTTCACATGCAGAGCTCACAGCAGGACGCCGCAGTGGACGCCGCGATGGAAGCCGGTGTCAGAAGAGAATACTCACGTGAGCCAGGAAGATGACGGCGGGCCCTGGAGCAGATAAGTGCTCGCAGAGCTGAAGATTCATAAGGAGCGTGGGGGTGTCTCTAATGCAGACTGGAGATCTGCGTATGGGGTGGGAGGAGAGAGGCTGATACTGGGGGAGACTTGGGTGAAGAGAAGCTGATACTGGGAGAGGCTGGGAGGAGAGAGTATGATGCTGGGGGAGGCTGATGTTGCGGAAGGCTGGGATGGGGGGAGGCTGACGCTGGGGGAAGCTGGGAGGAGGGAGGCTGATGCTGAGGGAGGCTGATGCTGGGGGAGGCTGGGAGGAGGGAGGCTGATGCTGGGGGAGGCTGGGAGGAGAGAGGCTGATGCTGAGGGAGGCTGTGAGGAGGGAGGCTGATGCTGAGGGAGGCTGGGAGGGCGAAGGCTGGGAGGAGAGAGGCTGATGCTGGGGGAGGCTGATGCTGATGGAGGCTGATGCTGGGGGAGGCTGGGAGGAGAGAGGCTGATGCTGGGGGAGGCTGGGAGGAGGGAGGCTGATGCTGGGGGAAGCTGGGAGGAGAGAGGCTGATGCTGGGGGAGGCTGTGAGGAAAGAGGCTGATGTTGAGGAAGGCTGATGCTGGGAGAGGCTGATGCTGCGGGAGGCTCGGAGGAGAGAGGCTGATGCTGAGGGAGGCTGATGCTGGGGGAGGCTGGGAGGAGAGAGGTTGATGCTGGGGGAGGCTAGGAGGGGAGAGGCTTTTGCTGGGGGAGGCTGGGAGGGGGGAGGCTGATGCTGGGGGAGGCTTGGAGGAGGGAGGCTGATGCTGAGGGAGGCTGATGCTGGGGGAGGCTGGGAGGAGAGAGGCTGATGCTGGGGGAGGCTGATGCTGGGGGAGGCTGGGAGGAGATAGGCTGATGCTGGGGGAGGCTGGGAGGAGGGAGGCTGATGCTGGGGGAGGCTGGGAGAAGAGAGGCTGATGCTGGGGGAGGCTGATGCTGGGGGAGGCTGGGAGGAGATAGGCTGATGCTGGGGGAGGCTGGGAGGAGGGAGGCTGATGCTGAGGGAGGCTGGGAGGGGGGAGGCTGGGAGGAGAGAGGCTGATGCTGGGGGAGGCTGGGAGGAGGGAGGCTGATGCTGAGGGAGGCTGATGCTGGGAGAGGCTGATGCTTTGGGAGGCTCGGAGGAGAGAGGCTGATGCTGGGGGAGGCTGATACTGGGAGAGGCTGTGAGGGGTGAGGCTTGGAGGGGGGAGGCTTATGCTGGGGGAGGCTGGGAGTGTGGAGGCTGATGCTGGGGGGGCTGATGCTGGGGGAGGCTGGGAGGAGTGAGGCTGATGCTGGGGGAGGCTGGGAGAAGAGAGGCTGATGCTGGGGGCAGAGAGGCTGATGCTGGGGGCAGAGAGGCTGATGCTGGGGGCAGAGAGGCTGATGCTGGGGGAAGCTGGGGGAGAGAGGCTGATGCTGGGGGAAGCTGGGGGAGAGAGGCTGATGCTGGGGGAAGCTGGGGGAGAGAGGCTGAAGCAGGGGGAGGCTGGGGGGAGAGAGGCTGAAGCTGGGGGACGCTGGGGGGAGAGAGGTTGATGCTGGGTGGGCTGGGGGGAGAGAGGCTGATGCTGGGGGAGGCTGATACTGGGAGAGGCTGTGAGGGGGAGGCTGATGCTGGGGGAGGCTGGGAGGGTGGAGGCTGATGCTGGGGGGGCTGATGCTGGGGGAGGCTGGGAGGAGTGAGGCTGATGCTGGGGGAGGCTGGGGGCAAAGAGGCTGATGCTGGGGGAGAGAGGCTGATGCTGGGGGAAGCTGGGGGAGAGAGGCTGATGCTGGGGGAAGCTGGGGGAGAGAGGCTGAAGCTGGGGGAGGCTGGGGGGAGAGAGGTTTATGCTGGGTGGGCTGGGGGGAGAGAGGCTGATGCTGGGGGAGGCTGATACTGGGAGAGGCTGTGAGGGGGGAGGCTAATGCTGGGGGAGACTGGGAGGGTGGAGGCTGATGCTGGGGGGGCTGATGCTGGGGGAGGCTGGGAGGAGTGAGGCTGATGCTGGGGGAGGCTGGGGGCAAAGAGGCTGATACTGGGGGCAGAGAGGCTGATGCTGGGGGAGAGAGGCTGATGCTGGGGGAAGCTGGGGGAGAGAGGCTGATGCTGGGGGAAGCTGGGGGAGAGAGGCTGATGCTGGGGGAGAGAGGCTGATGCTGGGGAAAGCTGGGGGAGAGAGGCTGAAGCTGGGGTAGGCTGGGGGGAGAGAGACTGAAGCTGGGGGACGCTGGGGGGGGAGAGAGGCTGATGCTGGGGGAGAGGCTGCTGGTGAAGGCGGGGGAGAGCGGCTGCTGCTGGGGGAATGGGAGAGAGGGGCCAATCCTAGAGACAGAGGACAAGGGTTGAGGGATAGTGCAATGACAAAATCGATGGCGGGGGAGTGTAAGGACTCAGAATGAGAGGGGGGCAGCATTGGGAGCTCATTATGGAGAAGGGGCAGCATGTGTGGGCTCAGTATGGAGTGGAGCAATGTAGGGGAGTCAATATCAAGAGTGGGGTAGTGTGTGTGTGTGTGTGTGTGTGTGTGTGTGGGAGGGGTGTCTCAGCATAAGCGTTAGTGTGGTGGTCTTAGGATGAGTGGGGCAGCATGGAGGTGTCATTATGAAAAAGAGGAAGGCAGCATTAGGAGCTCATGGAGAGGGGCAGCATGCATGGGAAACTGTGAGGAGGGAGCAGCATGCATGGGACATTGCGAGGAGGGAGCAGCATGCATGGGACACTGTGAGGAGGGGGAAGCATGTATGGGACATTGGGAGGAGGGGGCAGCATGCATGGGACATTGTGAGGAGGGGGCAGCATGCATGGGAAACTGAGGAGGGAGCAGCATGCATGGGACATTGTGAGGAGGGGGCAGCATGCATGGGACATTGTGAGGACAGGGAAGCATGCATGGGACATTGTGAGGAGGGGGAAGCATGCATGGGACATTGTGAGGAGGGGGAAGCACGCATGGGACATTGTGAGGAGGGGGCAGCACGCATGGGACATTGTGAGGATGGGGCAGCACGCATGGGACATTGTGAGGAGGGGGCAGCACGCATGGGACATTGTGAGGAAGGGGCAGCATGCATGGGAAACTGTGAGGAGGGAGCAGCATGCATGGGACATTGGGAGGAGGGGCAACATGCACGAGACATTGTGAGGAGGGGGCAGCATGCATGGGACGTTGTGAGGAGGGGGCAGCATGCATGGGACACTGAGGAGGGGGCAGCATGCATGGGACACTGTGAGGAAGGGGCAGCATGCATGGGACATTGGGAGGAGGGGGCAGCATGCATGGGACATTGTGAGGAGGGGGCAGCATGCATGGGACATTGTGAGGAGGGGGCAGCATGCATGGGACACTGAGGAGGGGGCAGCATGCATGGGACACTGTGAGGAAGGGGCAGCATGCATGGGACATTGGGAGGAGGGGGCAGCATGCATGAGACACTGTGAGGAGGGGGCAGCATGCATGGGACATTGTGAGGAGGGGGCAGCATGCATGGGACATTGTGAGGAGGGAGCAGCATGCATGGGACATTGGGAGGAGGGGGCAGAATGCATGGGACATTGTGAGGAGGGGGCAGCATGCATGAGACATTGTGAGGAGGGGGCAGCATGCATGGGACACTGTGAGGAGGGGGCAGCATGCATGGGACATTGTGAGGAGGGGGCAGCATGCATGGGACACTGTGAGGAAGGGGCAGCATGCATGGGACATTGGGAGGAGGGGGCAGCATGCATGGGACATTGTGAGGAGGGGGCAGCATGCATGGGACACTGTGAGGAGGGGGCAGCATGCATGGGACATTGAGGAGGGGGCAGCATGCATGGGACACTGTGAGGAAGGGGCAGCATGCATGGGACATTGGAAGGAGGGGGCAGCATGCATGGGACATTGTGAGGAGGGGGCAGCATGCATGGGACATTGTGAGGAAGGGGCAGCATGCATGGGACATTGTGAGGAGGGGGCAGCATGCATGGGACATTGTGAGGAAGGGGCAGCTTGCATGGGACATTGTGAGGAGGGGGCAGCATGCATGGGACATTGTGAGGAAGGGGCAGCATGCATGGGACATTGTGAGGAAGGGGCAGCATGCATGGGACATTGTGAGGAAGGGGCAGCATGCATGGGACATTGTGAGGAGGGGGCAGCATGATGTGAGGTCAATGTGCAGATCATATTTCATAATTGAGGAAGGTGTGGTGGGTATAATTTATAAGGGAGGGCAGTGTGTAGTTTATTAGGGGCAGTGTCACAGTATATAAGTGGGGATGGTGTGGTGGGAATATTTTATATTCATGCTATGTTTTGATGTGCCTGTGGTGATCCCCATTGGGGGGGGTGGTTAGTGCCCTTCGTTTCTCATTGATACTTTTTCAAGTGTTTTACAGAGTAGATCTGCCTTAAACAGATGTCGTGTGCGAAAACTCAGTGTTACGTTGTCACTAAGGGGTGCGACCACTTAAAGTGCCTAGGGCAGCACGAAGGCAAAATACAGCCCTGGATATGCGTCCCTGTATAATGACTGCGTAGAGGAGAGGCTCACCTTACTGCCCATATAGGTGACATAAAGTAGACAGCTACGACTTTAATAGTCTCACATAAATTAGCAATATTGGAGAGAGACATAATACGCTGCACTGACTGGGTGAAGCTCTGGCTAGGCTATGGAGGAGAAGAGGACCAGGCTGGTCATACAGATTGAGAAGGGGACAGCCACTTGTGACTCCTCTGGACAAGTTTCTTACTAAAAGGGACTGTGCTGTGGGAGACCCTATGCCATCAAAGTCACAAAGACAGTCATCCCAAAAAGGCAATCAGGCGAAAAATAAATCTGCGTGGGCAGACCCAGCGGACATGGACTTAGACTCTACACCCTCTATATCCACTCTAGTGTCTCAACAGGAGGACGGGGGGGGAAGTCACGTGATCCCCCCCATCAGAGGCTGAGTCAGGAGATATGGAACACTACTCCAACCAAACAAAAATTGAAAAATTATCTGGATCTTCTTCCAACTAAAGAAGACTTCAAATCACTGATATCAGAGGTGAAAGAAACCTGTAGGGCAGAAGTTAACTCAATTCGCCAGGATGTCAAGCTGCTGGCAGATAGAGTGGACTCTGTGGAAAGAGATCATGATGTCACCAGACAATATATTATCAAACTACAGAAAAGTGTGTCTTCTTATTCCCAAGCTTTAAGCGACACTAATAAACATCTGGAAGACCTAGACAACAGAGGACGCCGTAATAATATCCGAGTGAGGGGTGTCCCGGAGACCACAGGCAATGAAGATGTTCACGCCATGCTTGAAACCATATTCAATACTGTATTGGAACGCCCTGCAACTCAAAAGATAAAATTGGACAGAGCACATAGAGCATTACGCCCTAGGGGGCCTCAAAATAAACCTCGTGATATTATATGCTGTGTCCACGACTTCCAATTGAAAGAATCCATTATGGCTAAAGCCCGCACATTGGAGAGAGTCGAATATCAAGGGACTCGGATTCAATTATTCCCTGACCTGTCATGGATTACCCTACAGAAAAGGAGACACCTGCAGCCCCTCCTTGCCTCCCTAACAGACCGGGGCATTCAGTACCGCTTGGGGTTTCCTTTTGCCCTTATAGCTTCAAAAGATGGACGTACTGCTGTGCTGCATTCTGCCCGGGATCTCCCGATCTTCTGCTCCGATATGGGAATTTCTCCTCCTTCCCTGGTAGAGTGGGACTTAGAGCTACCATCCAATCCACCCCGTCCGGTCTGGCATCAAGTGGACTCCAGGGGAGGATCTCCTTCATCCCAGTCTAAGGCACGACCGACTTCAACCTGAGACATCTATCCTCTGGGCACCAGGGCCCTCTGTCTGAAACTCTGGTTTTGAGCTGAAACCCCCTTTGGGGTAATGGGGTGCAAATTCTGTGTCCTCCCCAGTTTATTGCAGGGACTCTGGTTTGCCCTCTTTACTATACGTAGCTGTCCACATTTTCGTTACTAATATATCTGGTTTATGTCACCGCTTAATAATTATATTGGTTTGCTACTAGGGCAGTGGGGATTGCCTACTCCCCTCTCTTTGTTACTTTGAAGTTAGTTTTTGACCCTTGCTGTGGCCACACAGTGTCTATAGCTGCCAACCCCCTGTTAGGGTTAGAGTTACCCTGGTTCCTCCTACGGAAGAGTTGGTATAGGAGGTTAGGGTGAAGATATTGATAAAGTTTGATATTATGCAACGTTTTTCTTCTTTGACCCTGGTCGGAGAGGAGGGCGGCGGGGGTGAAGGTCTTCGCCGGTGTCCTCCCTCCTCTCCGGTACCATTTGAGACATGTAAATGTTATGCTTTATATGTTATATGTTTCGTCATTGTTTTCCCTCATTCCTTATGTGTCTACCCCGGCCGAGGTGAGAAAAGCTTTTGTACCCTACTGAGATCCATGTGGACCCATCACGGGCCTTTGCGCAACTCTGAGACGGTTATGGGCCTTTGAGAAATATCGAGATGGATGGTATTGGGTTAACCTTTGTATGTAATGCTATTTCCGCTTTATACTGTTTCAACTTAAAATATGGTTAAAATTTTAACGTTAAATGTCAAGGGTTTAAACTCAAACATTAAGAGGCGTATGGCGCATGCTGAGATGCGGACCCAGCGCGCTGATGTGGTTTTTTTGCAAGAAACACACCTGAATCTCAATGGGAACTTCAACTTTGCTAAACACCTATACCCTATAATTTTTTTAGCCTCCCAAGTAAGGAAAAAAGCAGGTGTGGCGATTTTGATATCAAGGACTTGCCCCATTCAAATTACTACCTCCCTGGCCGACCCACAGGGTAGATACTTCATCCTGCAAGGGACATATAAGGACATCCCGGTCACTCTGTGTAATGTTTACGCCCCTAATACCTCCCAAATCATCTTCTTAAACCGGGTATTCCTCAAACTAACACTTCCCCCCTCAGCGTGGATTGTGGGAGGAGATTTTAACACCATTTTTTCTGACTCTCTCGACAGACTAACCATCAACAATCAACTTTCAGGCCTGTCTCAACGTAAATTGACAGCTTCCTTTCGAAAACTGATTTGCAGGTTTGCTTTATTTGACTTGTGGCGTATTAAGCATCCCTTGGAAAAAAACTTTACTTTCTACTCTCCCCCTCATGGTACACACACCAGGATTGATTTCTTCTTTGGCAACATTCAAGCCCTTAGATTGACGAGCAATATGGATATTGGTGCAATAACATGGTCAGACCACGCGCCAATGACTCTCACCCTGGATCAGACAACTTTGCGTACAAGAGTCTGCCACTGGAGGCTCAATGAGTCCCTCCTCAAGAGAGCACCCTACAGAGATAAATTGGAAGCGGGGCTGATAGAATACTTCGAGAATAACGAGGGGTCAGTGTCTAATTTTTCTACTATTTGGGAAGCCCATAAGGCCGTCTTTAGAGGGCAATGTATAGCATTAAGTTCCCGCATTAAAAAAGACAGACAATATCAGAGGGATCAGCTCCTCCGAAGTCTTAGAGACTTAGAAAAAAAGATGACCCTTAACCCATTAATACGTACCCTCAGAGAAATAGTAAAGACCCGTGCCCAACTGAAGGACCTAGCGGTTAATACAACAGAAAAATTACTGCTTTATAGCAAGCATAATTACTATGAAAAAGGAAATAAATCCCATTCTCTATTAGCTCGCCAACTTAGAGAGGATAGGGGGAACTCATTTGTTTATGCCTTGAAAGATGCAGGGGGGAGTATCTTCTATGACCCTACTAAAGTTGCGAAGATCTTTCAGGATTATCTGTCAAGATTGTATTCCTTACCTAGCTCTCTTCCCACAGACCCAGGAAAACAGAGGGAACTGATTCACTCTTTTCTTGAGCAATGTAAGCTGCCCGCTCTTACTAAGAGTGCTGTAAATACTCTAAACAAAGAAATCACAGGCGAAGAGATTGGAGAGGTGCTTAAATTACTTACTAATGGGAAGTCACCGGGTCCAGACGGTCTGACATATTTCTATTACAAGACATTCGCAGATCAACTCACCCCCTATCTGGTCAAATTATTTAATGGCTTCCTCACGGACTCCCCTATACCTACGAGTATGTTACATTCATATATTACGCTTATACCCAAACCAGGGAAGGATGCAATGGATTGTGCCAATTACAGGCCTATAGCACTCCTTAATGCCGACTTAAAAATTTTTACTAAGTTATTGGCTCTACGCCTCTCGGTCCTACTCCCTCACCTTATACATAAAGATCAGGTGGGTTTTGTTCCATGTAGACAGGGGGGGGACAATACCAGGAAGATTATTGACTTAGTGGAGGTTGTCAATAAGACGAAGAAGGAGGCACTCCTTCTTAGTTTGGATGCGGAGAAGGCGTTTGACTGCCTGGGGTGGCCATTCATGTTTGAGACGTTACGTCATTTTGGAATTTTGGGTGCATTTATTACTGCCCTGAAAAGTCTATATTCATGCCCCTCAGCTTCGGTCAAACTTCCTTATGCCACATCTCAACCTTTTCAGATACATAATGACACTCGTCAGGGATGCCCTTTGTCCCCCCTTCTCTTTGTTATGTGCATTGAGCCGTTGGCTGCTGCTATTCGTATTGACCCTAATATACATGGAGTAATGGTGCGAGACAAAGAGTTTAAGCTATCTTTATATTCGGACGATGTCTTATTGATATTGTCCCAGCCACATATCACTCTCCCGAACTTGCATACCCTATTACTGCAATTTGGAAGGTTATCAGGGTATAAGGTCAACCAGAGCAAAACGGAGGCTTTGCCTTTTAATATTCCACAGGTGCGGCTTTCCTCCTTACAAGAAAACTACAACTATAAATGGAAAAATATATCCTTGATTTATCTGGGGATAAAATTAACATCTCAGTATAAGCTCTTATATCAACATAACTATCCTAGCTTATTCACTGAACTAAAAAGACTCCTACTCAATTGGCACAAGCTCCCACTGTCTTTATTCCGAAGAATCGCTGCGGTCAAAATGTCTGTTTTGCCAAAGCTGCTTTATTTATTTGAGACCCTTCCGGTGTGTGTACCATACAGAGAGTTACGCAATATACAGTCCATTATACTTCAATTCGTTTGGGCCCATAAGAGACATAGAATTAAAAAAATGACTTTGCTGGACAGTAAACTGAGAGGAGGTTTGGGGGTCCCTGATATTACTAAGTACTACTGGGCAGTACATCTACGTCACATCCCTGCATGGTCTAACCGCAGTGCCTTCTCTAGATGGATGGAAATAGAGAAGTTATTGCTAGCCCCAATACACCCCAACTCTTACCTATGGGGTACCTCATCTAACAAGCCTGACCCACATACTTTAGGCCCCATAGCTTTCACCAAGAGGATCTGGGATTGCTGTATAAAAAAGTTTCCACTTAAATCTGAACACTCTCCGTTAACTTCCTTTCTTTTTAACCCCAGGATGCCAGACGGTATGCAGGGTACTGTGACTAAGACATGGTTTGACAGGAAGCTCTTTTGTTTCGCGGACATAGTGGACGCGCACTCCAGGACCCTTTTTCCCTACGCCACCATATCTGCTAGATTTAATCTCCCTGGCAGATCCCAGTATCGGTACCTACAAGTTAGACACCTGATGCACTCCCTCTTTTCCTCCCTGGAAGTCTCTTCTCCTACACTTTTTGAAAGATTATGCAGAGCTGGGGTCTCTACCAAGGGCCTATCTCGGACATATATCGCATCTTAACTACCCCCTACCCAGAAGACAAGCCGATTCATACATATATGAGCAAATGGGAAGACTTCCTTGGTGAGGCCATTCCCCTATGTGTGTGGAGATGGATCTGGGATACGGCCTCAAAAACTTCCTCATGTTATGTTTATAAGGAAAATCAGTACAAATTACTCATGTATTGGTATCACACCCCATCACTACTACATAAACTAAATCCAGCCTTACCCGATAATTGTTGGAGATGTGGGGCTGCGGGAGGGGACATACCGCACATATTCTGGGTGTGCCCCAATATCCAGAGCTTCTGCAAGTTGGTGCAATCTCTTATTTACAGAGTAACTGATCTCCAGGTACCCCTGGATCCTAAGTTCTATTTATTAAATGTTCCACCTGTCCAGTTGGGGAGGAGAGTGAAGCGGTTACTGCTACATATAACCACAGCAGCCAGGTGTCTAATTGCCCGTAACTGGAGGTTAGCCCATCCGCCCTCACTTAATGATCTCAATTCGCGAATCCAAGATGTGAGGAGGATGGAGTATTTGTCAGCCATGTCAAATAACACGGTGGATCACTTTGAGGGTGTTTGGTCACTCTGGGACACTCATTGGGCCAATAATGAACAATAGCTCAGCATGGTTTGGATGGAAGTCTGATATACTCACCCTCCCTACACTGTTCCCTCACTATGTTTCCCCGTCTAGTATTGTATTGTTTGTCTTGTCACATCCCCTGTTTCTAATCTATCAGTGGAAAATAAGATATGTGCCCTGATTAATGGTTTAAAGTTACTGCTCACATGCTTGTGGGACATGTCTACATATTATTCTATGTTTGCTTTGGAAAAATTTAATAAAATAATCAGTTAAAAAAAAAAAAACTACAGTAAGCAGCTCAGTAAATGACACATCATTGCACTCAGAGTCCCTCTCTGTCACAGGTGTGTCACGGGGGACAGACAGTCATGTGATGTCCGACAATAGAAGGTCACAGCGTTTGACTGTGCAAAATGTTCCCTGACTTTCTATTTTTCCAGCTGTTACTATTCTGTGTACTAGGTATCTCCTCTCTGCTGGGTTTTCATCCTTTTACTTTAGGACACTGGGGAGCTCCAGTTCCCTTCAGCTGCTAATCATCTGTATTTCCTCTTGGGTTAAAATATTCTCATTTTTCCTGGGCTTGTGGTGGAGATATTCAGTTCCTTCACAAGCTCTGAATGCAAGCAGGTGGCTTGCACAGACCAGTAGGATTGTTGTTGCTCTTTACTGAACTTCTTACTGAGTAGTCTAGTGGTACGTTGTTTGCTGTTTCTCTTGTTTGTTATCCATGTGTGTCCTTTAGTACCTAGTGAGGCTGATGAAGAGCTCATCCCATCCGTTCCCTATTTAGGGCTCAGTCCAGGGTCAGCCTAGAGTCAGGTATCTGGCTCGGCGCATAGGTGTGGAATCTTTATATGGTGGTGACGGAACTCAGGGGCCCAGCGGTAAACTTGGTCAGGGCTCTCATATCCCCTTACCCTAGGCACTGGGTTTCCCTTCCCTTTTGCCATTCGCTTGGTACTTCACCATACCTAGTGTGACACTGTCTCTACATTATTCTGATTTTTAATTAAGTGGTAAATAGAGTTGATCGGACAGCCAATAATCCGGGGCCAGCGGATCACTGCCAGATTTAAAAAAAGAGTCTGATCCGCTCCGGAATCCGGTGCCCATATAAGTCAATGGGGACCGGAATCCGGAGGTAAAAACGTTTGTGGAGGGGCTAGGGGGCTAGGAGCGAGTGCGGCATACTCACCGAGGCGCTGCCATGGCGGCACACTCCTTCTGGGTCACGCTGTTACCTTCCGGAGCCGACAATTCAATATTCATTGTTTTCACCGCCCACCGGCATGTGTTGGTTGTAGCTAGACACGCCCCACCCTGAGTGGCAGTGTGCCAGCTAACTGCAACCAATCACAGGCGCCAGGACGGCCAGTGGTCGGGGAAAGCAGTACAGACTGTCGGTCAGTTCACAGTGGTAAAAATAAACACTCGACAGCACAGGTATAGCGCGTGGCTGCAGCCCCAGCTGTCGCGCTGTATCTGTGCTGTGTATACAGTGCCCAGAGTCACACGTGCGAGGCTTTGCTGGGTGCTGCCATGGCAGACTCGCGTGAACCCCTCGCATGTGTGATTCCGGTGAAAGTAAAAAAAAAACAATGTGCTGTCCCCCTATTTTCATCCCCAGCCAAGATAACGCCGGCTGGGGGCTGGTATTCCAGCTCGCAGACGCCCGGTAGTGCCGCATCTATTAGATGTCACCATACCGGTGTGCACTACTGGCTCTTCCCGCAGGCGTGATGCGGTGCCAGTCGGGGTAATAGCATAGGTTAATAACGGCACACAGCTGCTATTAAACTCTAGGTTAGTGTGATGGCACAGACGTCTATTAGATACCTGCATCACACTAACCTGTAAGTGACCGTAAATAAACACAGAGAAAAATCCTTTATTTGGAATAAAATACAAACACCCCTCCTTCACCTCTTTATTAACCCCCAACACACCCTGCAGCTCCGACGTAATCCACAGGAGAAGTCCCACGCCGCTTCAGCTCTGCTACATCTGAATATCACAGAGAGCGGCACGACCGACCGCTCTGTGAGCTCCAGAGAATGAATGAGCTGCGCATTGAGCGGTGACGTCACTCAGGTCATTTGCGGTCACTGCTGGAAGTTCCCACGGTCCTTCATCTGTGATCGCAGGTAACCTGACCTCAGGTGGAGGTCACTGAGTTCACAGACCTGCATCTCTTAGCAGAAAAATCGCAGTTTTTTTGGCCAAGAGATGCAGATTTTGTGCTGAAATTTTTATACCATATTCCTGCATCCAATCTACACCTCCTAGCAAAAAAAAGTGGTGTTTTGGCGGAATTTTTTCGCCACGGTTT
This sequence comes from Anomaloglossus baeobatrachus, assembly GCF_048569485.1. Classification (NCBI taxonomy): domain Eukaryota; kingdom Metazoa; phylum Chordata; class Amphibia; order Anura; family Aromobatidae; genus Anomaloglossus; species Anomaloglossus baeobatrachus. The sequence goes on from NW_027442378.1 coordinate 116,884, forward strand.
TTGCCGCGGTTATTGTTATAGGATGTATTGTGCACAATGAAAAAACTCCGTCATCCCTCCGCCGGTAATAAATACTCTGTTAATGGCTGGTTGCATGTGGGCAGAGACCCGAACTGCCCAATCAGTGACTTCCAACAGGTTCACGACCAGTCCGGTTCCCGAACTGAACTTTATCTAAAATATAACAGAAAAAGCTGAACCCGAACTTCAACGGGTCCGCTTTTCTCTATTTGTGGGTAGCCCTACAAAAAAATAATCCATTGGATATCAGATAAAATACTTTAGTTTTTTAATTACAATAATTATCCTTTGTAAAGGGATCATTTTTATAACATAAAGAGCCCAATTTATGCAGGGCCCACGCCTGATTCACGAAGTGGTGCATGCCTCTTCATGAATCTGGAGTGTTTGATGAGTGGCACGTGCCTCCTTGTGCCATGCAAGAACTATTACTCCAGTCAGGGACTGGAGTGAAATTTCTGGCATAGGGAACACCACAGATCGTCATGAATTTAAGGAGCTGTGGTATCACGCCCCCGTCCCACCCAAACCCTGACAGTTTTGGAGTGAAAGTGGCAAAAGCCACCAGACTTTGGCACAACTATGAACTGATCCAAATTTTTGTGACTTTTCAAAGCTTTTGTGCCATTTTTTTTGTCATAAAAGCTTTGAGAAATTGGGACCAGAGCATTCTTAAAAACTTCCACATATCTAGGATGCATAGTGTGAATCAATTATTCCCTGTCACTGCTGGGGATGGAAGCTATACCAGCCGTATAGTACAATATAAAGGGAAGGGGAAAAGAATGCCCTATCACTAGGGAAATGGGGAAGTGGTGACCACTGACAATACAGCTCATCCTCACTACCCTCAGCAACTTTATAAAGGTTCTGCACCTGTCACCGAGCAGGAATACCTCACACTAGGCAAACCATGATCTGGGCCTAAGTAAGGATGGTACGTATGAGCTCTTCGTCAACAGCACTAACGTTAAAGACAAACGGAAACAATACAGAGGAAATACAATTGCTACCACCTGAGCCCAGGTACATAGCAAGAGTCAAACACCCATCTTAGGACTGAGGAGCAGCTACCACAGAAGTCTCTGGAACAACAGGAGGAGACGACCTCTGCAAACCACAGCCAGGAACAACTATAAATTTCACCCAAAGCACCCCAGGGTGAGGTTTATAAAGGAAGTCAAAGGCTGACAACAGAGGAAAAACTGACAGTTTCCCAGAGTCATGGAGTCCACTGCTGCAGAAACAGAGAACTGTCAGATAATAACACGTGCTGCAAATTTCTGGGATTTTCCAACACTTCTGCCACTGGATTGTCAGCCGGCCGTGACATCTCCGTGACATCCCCTCACTATTTTTGTGCAAAATGCCTACAGCTCTGCCTCAACTCCAGAGGTTCTGAGGAAAAATCATCACATCTAAACAATAGAGAAAGACAGGCATGAAGAATATACATTTACAAGCATTTATTAACAAAACAAGTTTTGAAATGCAATTATATACAATGTGATATACTTAAGAGTTCCTATCTCCTATCTGGGGCTGCTCTTTTAGTAAATAAAGCAGTGGGTAAATTGAGATAAGTGAATTATCTAAATATAATCTAGTATCAAAACCTTTCTTAAATGTTCATAAAGGCTCTCGAAATACCCAACTTACTAGCAAAGTGGAGCTCGATTTTTCATTTTGTGGGATCTCAGAGTGCAGAGCGGGATCCCACAAATCTTTGCAGCTGCTCTAAGCATGAGAAATTGTTCTCTCAACTACTCCAACGCTGTCACATACTTTTTTAAGGTTTTACTGAACTGCTTAAGAAGGATGCCGCAGAGCTGGGGTCGTAGAGCTCACGCTATCAGTGATCACTGAGGGTTGTGGGATCTCACAACCTGGAAGTTCCTTTTTGGGGACATTAGGGATACTTCTACTAATCTGCGGCTCTGCACGGTTTAAGTAAATAATAAAGGCACCCAAAGATTTGTGATAAGCACTATTTAAAGGGAAAGTCATCAAACACATTGCACTAGAAACTACGGGATATTACCCCTGTAACAGTGTCCCCAGCAGATTCCCCCATAACAGTGTGTCATGACCACATTTTTCCTTCAATCTTTTTCCCTATTTTTCTCTGTCAAAACCTAGGTGTGTCTTATGGTCCGAAAAATACGATAAGTTTAAAAAGAGAGAACATTTTTCTTTCCCTCACCAATTCTTACTTGAGCAATTCTAGCCGACTTTTGGAAACACCCTTTGAATTATGGTACCTCATGATGGCTTCTCTTGTGTCACTCATCTGACAAAAGGACCTCATTAATGAAAAAAACATTTGACAAATTCTGAAAGCAAGAATGGCTGCTCCGCTCTGTTGGTTTTCTGATGGTCGCAAAGACTTGATTTACCAGTTATACATTTCAATTATTCACAACATGAAAAAGGTTCCTTCCCTGTACGGCTTCTTCACATGTTTAACAAGATCTGATTTCTGAGAATAACATTTTCCACCTTCAGAACATAAAAATGGTTTATTTTGTGTGATATTTTTGATGGTAAACAAGATCTGATTTCCTAGTAAAACATTTACCACATTCTGGGCATGAAATTGGCGTCTCCCTTGTGTGAGATCTTTGATGAACAACAAGGTGTGATTTCTGAATAAAACATTTCCCACACTCTGAACATGAAAATGGCTTCTCCCCTGTGTGAGTTCTCTGATGTCTAACAAGACTTGATTTCTGGATAAAACATTTCCCACACTCTGAACATGAAAATGGCTTCTCCCCTGTGTGAGATCTTTGATGCGAAACAAGAACTGATTTCCGCCTAAAACATTTCCCACACTCTGAACATGAAAATGGCTTCTCCCCTGTGTGAGATCTTTGATGCCAAACAAGAACTGATTTCCGCATAAAACATTTCCCACACTCTGAACATGAAAATGGCTTCTCCCCTGTGTGAGATCTTTGATGCCAAACAAGAACTGATTTCCAAATAAAAGATTTCCCACATGCTGAACATGAAAATGGCTTCTCCCCTGTGTGAATTTTCTGATGTATAACAAGGTGTGATTTCTGAATAAAACATTTTCCACATTCTGAACATAAAAATGGCTTCTCCCCTGTGTGATGTTTCTGATGTATAACAAGGTGTGATTTCCGCATAAAACATTTTCCACACTCTGAACATGAAAATGGCTTCTCCCCTGTGTGATTTTTTTGATGTCTAACAAGGTATGATTTCTGATTAAAACATTTCCCACACTCTGAACATGAAAATGGTTTCTCCCCTGTGTGAGCTCTTTGATGCCAAACAAGAACTGATTTCCGCATAAAACATTTTCCACACTCTGAACATGAAAATGGCTTCTCCCCTGTGTGAATTTTCTGATGTCTAACAAGGTTTGATTTCCAAATGAAACATTTCCCACACTCTGAACATGAAAATGGTTTCTCCCCTGTGTGAGCTCTTTGATGCCAAACAAGAAGTGATTTCCGAATAAAACATTTCCCACACTCTGAACATAAAAATGGCTTCTCCCGTGTGTGCATTTTCTGATGTCTAACAAGGTTTGATTTACGAATAAAACATTTCCCACACTCTGAACATGAAAATGGTTTCTCCCTTGTAGGAGCCTTTTCATGTTCCACATACCTTCTGTAACTTTTATTTTGCTTACAATTCTGTAATAAATTGGAATTTTGGACTTGTTTGAAAAGATCAGATGATAGAGCTTTCTGAGGAAGGACTGGAGGTATATCTGGGACAACAGCATGCTCTTCATATGTATCATGTGTGATACTTTGATCATCTGTTTTAAATTCTGAAGATATTAGATTTCCATCTGAACTCCTGATATAGTCATCGGCTAAAAATAAAACACAATGTTATTATTTATTATGATAGAATTTTGAAAGTAGATTTATTTTTTTAAACCATAACATAAGAAATTAAATTAGGAAACAAATTATTCTGAATCTGTTTTCCAATTTTGAGATTTAGGAGTTACATCTTTGTTAATTCGAACCTCCCATTTCTAGCACCAGTTCTCTGGAATGTGCTACATTAAATATTTTGATTGATTGTCGCAATGTGACTGTAGAATAATGAGGGACAGGGGGCTGCTATACTTTCCCTCATGCTAGGAAACCTTAGGCTATCCCTAACCTCTGGATTCCCCCTGAACGTGAAAGGAAGGGGCAGGAGTATGATGGAAATACAGATTAAGACAGACGGGAAAACCAAAATTCAGACACACTTCAAACTCACAGAAATAAACAGTGAAAGACTAAAGGAGAAAAGCAAGAGCAGGAAGGCAGAAACAAAAAGACAAGGGTTAACACAACTGCTCACAGCAATAATGCACAATAATCATTAGTTTGTATCACAACACCTCACCAGACCTGTATAGGTAAACTATAGCTGGCATTCATGGAATAGTCCAGCCAGCATATACAGAAGGGGAGAGAATGATACTGGCTCCATTACAACATGTGATCAAAGAGATTAACAAGGAGCCCAGCAGAGAATAACTCTTGCTAGTCTGACTAATTATGTGGTTCGACGCCTGCATCTCCCTGCGCTGCTCACAGACATCAGAGAAGTTAGCAAGCAGAGTACCAGAATCTGTAATTTCCACAGATCCTGATGCTGCCATGACAGTTGACATTGATCCACAACATAGACAATTTCAAAAAGGGTTTTTTTTTCGAAGACGAAAATAAAATAGAGTCAGAAGCCAAATATTTATGGCCTTCTCCAGGACTGTAAGATTGATGGCCTATCCTTAGGCTTTGTAACCAAAGTAGGTAGCAGGGTCTTTGCTGTCTGTGCAGATAAACATTAGGTCTCCAATTCATCAAGACCGGCGATGTACAATGAATATTGATGTCAGGGACTGGTGTGAGATTTTTAGCATAGGGAACGTCGCAGTTTGTTATGAATTAGGGCTGCTTCTCACTTGCGAGTTTCTCGCAATAGAGCAATGCGAGAAAAACTCGCATTGGAATCAGACACATGTTAGTCAATGATTCAGCTTGCATTTGCGATTATTTTTTTCTCAGTCCAAATCGGACTGAGAAAAAAATCGCAGCATGCTGCTTTTTTGCGAGTTTCTACTGCGAGTCTCTCCAATGCAAGTCTATGGGAGCGTATAAATCGGATATCACGGGACGGCACTCACACCATCCTAGTGACATGCGATTTTCTAAATACATTTCTCGCATGTTTCCTAAAACACTGGAAACGAGTGATGTCTCACAATGTCTGTCAATCACTATTCTCTGTCAGTCGGTCTCTCCCTCTCGGTCTCTATTCTCTCTCTGTCGGTCCGTCACTATTCTCTGTCCCTCTCTCACAGTCTGTCGGTCATTTTCCCCTCCTCTCTCATACTCACCGTTCCCCGATCCCCGGCGCGGCGCTGCACGGCATTCACACTGCTCCGGCGGCTTTTACTATTTTGAAAAAGCCGGCCGCTCATTAAATAATCTCGTATTCCCTGCTTTCCCCGCCCACAGGCGCCTATGATTGGTTGCAGTGAGACACGCCCCCACGCTGAGTGACCGGTGTCTCACTGCACCCAATCACAGCAGCCGGTGGGCGTGTCTATACTGTGCAGTGAAATAAATAATTAAATAATTTAAAAAAACGGGTGCGGTCCCCCCAATTTTAATACCAGCCAGATAAAGCCATACAGCTGAAGGCTGGTATTCTCAGGATGGGGAGCCCCACATTATGGGGAGCCCCCCAGCCTAACAATATCAGCCAGCGGACGCCCAGAATTGCCGCATACATTAGATGCGACAGTTCTGGGACTGTACCCAGCTCTTCCCGATTTGCCCTGGTGCGTTGGCAAATCGGGGTAATAAGGAGTTAATGGCAGCCCATAGCTGCCACTAAAAGCTAGATTAATCATGTCAGGCGTCTCCACGAGATACCTTCCATGATTAATCTGTAAGTTACAGTAAATAAACACACAAACACACACCTGAAAAAATCATTTATTAGAAATAAAAAACACTAACAAATTCCCTGGTTCACCAATTTAATAAGCCCCAAAAAGCACTCCATGTGTGGCGTAATCCAGGATGGTCCATCGTCGCTTCCAGCTCTTCTGCATGAAACTGACCAGAGCTGCAGAATACACCGCCACTCCTGTCAGCTCCACGCAGCAACTGAGGTGAGAAGCGCGATCAGCTGAGCTGTCACTGAGGTTACCTGGATCCAGCTGTGGCCTCGAGTATCCTGAGTGACAGCTCAGCTGATCGCGCTACTCACCTCAGTTGTTGCGTGGAGCTGACAGGAGCGGCGGTGTCTTCTGCAGCTCCGGTCACCTTCATGCAGCAGAGCTGGATGCGACGCTGGACCATCCTGGATTACGCCGGACATGGAGTGCTTTTTGGGGCTTATTAAATTGGTGAAGCAGGAAATTTGTTAGTATTTTTTATTTCTAATAAATGATTTTTTCAGGTGTGTGTGTGTGTTTATTTACTGTAACCTACAGATTAATCATGGAAGGTATCTCGTGGAGACGCCTGACATGATTAATCTAGGATTTAGTGGCAGCTATGGGCTGCCATTAACTCCTTATTACCCCGATTTGCCAACGCACCAGGGCAAATCGGGAAGAGCCGGGTACAGTCCCAGAACTGTTGCATCTAATGTATGCGGCAATTCTGGGCGGCTGCTGACTGATATTGTTAGGCTGGGGGGCTCCCCATAACGTGGAGCTCCCCATCCTGAGAATACCAGCCTTCAGCCGTATGGCTTTATCTGGCTGGTATTAAAATTGGTGGGACTGCACGCCGTTTTTTTTTAATTATTTATTTCACTGCACAGTATAAACACGCCCACCGGCTGCTGTGATTGGGTGCAGTGACACATCTGTCACTCAGCGTGGGGGCGTGTCTCACTGCAACCAATCATAGACGCCTGTGGGCGGGGAAAGCAGGGAATACGAGATTGTTTAATGAGCGGCCGGCTTTTTCAAAATAGTAAAAGCCGCTGGAGCAGTATGAATGCCGTGCAGCGCTGCGCCGGGGATCGGGGATTGGTGAGTATGAGAGAAGGCTGCTAACTTCAGTCACTCAGGGGATTAGCGGTCACCGGTGAGCCATTCACAGGTGACCGCTAATCAGGACGCGGCACAGACAGAACAGCAGCATTACAATGAAGTCGGGTGAAGTTCACTCGAGTTTATTCTGATCGTGCGGCTCTGTCTGCTGTCATCTGCCATTCAGCTCTGCTGCATGGCTGTCTGTGTCTGCTGTCAGCGGCCATGTAGCAGAGCTGAATGGCAGATGACATAGTAAAAAATACGCATTACACACGCATTACACACGCTAGTAAAATCATTAATTTATTCAGAAAAAGCATCGCACTTGCGTTGCACTCGGACCTAACGTGAACTAAAATCAGCCGAGTTTTTTTCAGCCCAGTCGGACTGATTTTACTCGCATAGATGTGTTTCCAGCCTTAGAGAAGCAGTGGCATCACACCCTTCTTCTGGCCAAGGTCTGCCCATTTTGGCAAAGCTGGTTAAAATATGCGTGAAACCTCCAAAAGTTGCACAATTTCTTTTTTGTACATTTATTTATTATTGACAGTAGAATGGCTATGACGTATCAATGTTTGGAATCAGCGGTACAAAAGGATGTTGATGAAATAGAGAATCATGACTGTAAGGCACTAGAGTGTTAATAAGTTAATAAGAAAACCATGCAATGTAAAAGCAACAATGGTCATCATAATCAAAGCAAACAAGAGACTATAACAATATAGCTCTGCAGTGCAGCCAGGCAACCATCTGTCTTTATAAAATCCTTCTCCGGTCTTCTTTCCAAGCTTATTGAGCAATTCACTGGGGGCAAAAAGGGGGTTTTCAGGTTCCATCTGGAACCAACCATCAATGGTGTATTTACTAGTGTCAAGACCAACATAATCCAGAAGCTCAAAAGGACCTATTGAGTAACAGGATTAAAAATTAATTGCAACATCCATATCTTCCTTAGATGCATGACCTCTTTCATGAAGATGCACGAATTACACTAGGTATGGTACCAGAAGACGGCTAACAATGAACCCTGGAGTGTCCTTACATGATACAGGCATCTTTCTTAGTGTTTAACTGAACTGAACCTCTCGAGCCCCATTGAAACCAATGGCAGGCAAACACAAACACATAAAAACACATTATAAATGTACACATACAGTTAATAAACATTGCCATAACACTTACCAGTCCCCGCGATGCGTCCTGTACTCCCGCCGCTTTTCCTTCCGATAATCGCTGCGACCTCCCGGTAACCAGCACTGATGATAGGACCTATCGTGACTTCAAAATAGCATGTGACCATGACCAGTCACGTGTCTATTATCTCATTGGTTACAGACTGGTCACATGGCTAGACGTCATGCTAGGTCCTGTCATTGCATCTCTCCAGTACACGGTGCACGTTTATCTCCGTGTACCGGCGACATGCTCTGGCACGCGGTCGACTCCCCATTCCGTTATTCACCGGCTGCCACAGCCGGTCAATAACAGAGATCACCGTTGCTATAGCAATGTGCCTGTCAGCGGTGACGTCACCGCTTACAGCCAGCAGCTTCTGGTCACTGACGGAGTGAAAAGACTGCACGAGGAAAAGCAGCGTCTTCCTCCCATGCAGCGCTGCTGATGTAGCATAGCTGCATGGGTTGAAGGAGAAAGAAGACAGAAGACCATGGATCGTGAAGGGATAAGAGGGAGTAATAAACATGGAGTCTCTAAGTGTGTCTGTGTTTTTATTTCTATTAAAGTATTTTTTCTCTGTGTGGTGTCTTTTTTTGTAACCCTTTATTGGAGATTCTTAATGGCCGGGTCAAACTTGCCTGACATTAAGAATCTCTGGCTTAATACTAGCTAGTAAAACAAAGCTAGTATTAACTCATTATTACACAGCGAGCCACCGGCATCAGGGCAGCTGGAAGAGTTGGATACAGTGCCAGATGATGGCGCTTCTATGAAACCGCCATTTTCTGGGGCGGCTGCGGATTGCAATTCGCAGCAGAAGGGCCCAAAACACTCGGGCTAACCTGTGGTTCGGATTCCAATCCCCAGCTGCCTAGTTGTACCTGGTTGGACACAAAAATTGGGCGAATCCCACGTCATTTTTTTTTAAAATTATTTCATGAAATTCATGAAATAATTAATAAAAAAATGGCTTCCCTATATTTTTGGTTCCCAGACGTTTACAAATAGGCAGCTGGGGGTTGGGGGCAGCCCGTAGGTGCCTACTGTACCTGGCTAGCATACAAAAATGTAGCGAAGCCCCACGTCATTTGTTTTTTAATTATTTCATGAAATTCATGAAATAATTAAAAAACGGGCTTCCCTATATTTTTAGTTCCCAGCCGGGTACAAATAGGCAGCTGGGGGTTGGGGGCAGCCTGTAGGTGCCTGCTGTACCTGGCTAGCATACAAAAATATGGCGAAGCCCACGTAATTTTTTTTGGTGGGCAAAAAACTCCTGCATTCAGTCCTAGATGGAGTATGCTGAGCCTTGTAGTTCTGCAGCTGCTGTCTGCTCTCCTGCATACACTAACGAACGGAGCATGCTGGGCCTTGTCGTTATGCAGCTGCTGTCTGCTCTCCGCCATACAGACAGACAGCAGCTGCGGAACTACAAGGCTCAGCATACTCCATCCAGGACTGTATGCAGGAGTTTTTTGCCCCCCCCAAAAAAATTATGTGAGCTTCGTCATGTTTTTGTATGCTAGCCAGGTACAGCAGGGCAACTAGGGCTGCCCCCATCCCCCAGCTGCCTATTTGTACCCAGCTGGGAACTAAAAATATAGGGAAGCCCTTTTTTTATTATTTCATGAATTTCATGAAATAATTAAAAAGCAAAATGACGTGGGCTTCGCCCAATTTTTGTGTCCAGCCAGGTACAACTAGGCAGCTGGGGATTGGAATCCGCAGCTCAGAGTGCCCAAGCATTCTGGGCACCCATGCTGCAATTTGCAGTCCGCAGCCGCCCCAGAAAATGGCGCTTTCATAGAAGCGCCATCTTCTGGCGCTGTATCCAACTCTTCCAGCTGCCCTGAAGCCGGGGGCTCGCTGGGTAATAATGGGGTTGGGGTTAGCTGTATATTACCAACTGGCCCCTAAGCCCGAAATTCATGGTGTCACGCCAATATTAGACATGGCCACCATTAATTTCTAGTACCGATAAAAAGAACCACAACACACAGAAAAATATTTTTATTATAAATAAAACACAACACAATTAGTGACTCCATGTTTACTAAAAATAAAGAACCCCCCTCTGCAGTAACCCTGGGTTAAGGGTCCTGCGCCGTCCAAACCGGATCCAATATCTGATCGGTCTGCTGGAAGGCAAAGCGATCAGATGATGTGTCAGGTTCAAGGGCCTGAATCACATGACAAAGCAGCTGATTGTATAAAAGCCTTTTACAATCAGCTGATGTATCAGTGCAAAAAACCCCCAAAACAAAGTACACACTTCAGTGCAGACTCCTGTCCGACAGCATCAGCTGATAGTTTAGCCGGCCAGGCGGTAAAAAGCCGGCCATAGCGCTCGACTTATAGTGTAAGCTGATTCCGTCAGGTGACCGCATCAGCTGATCATCGCCAGGTCTGAGGAAAAGAAAAAGAGAAGAGAAAAAGAGAAGAGAAAAAGAGAAGAGAAAAAGAGAAGAGAAAAAGAGAAGAGA
>NW_027442379.1:0-126925 GCF_048569485.1 Anomaloglossus baeobatrachus
TCACCACTCAACCTGACCAACTCGGCTATGTCCCCGTGCTGCAGTTCTCTGTCTTATCTAGATCATTTGCAATTGAATGGAATAGATCCCTTTTGGACAAAGTGGATTCACCTGCTGCTGCAGTGACCACAGGTGTGATAAGATCTAGAATTGGCATCTGGTGCGATCTCTCCGCTTCCACTCCAAAGAAAGTTACCTGTTTATTCCTATCATGCATTGGTTTTTGGGGTTTTCTTTGAGTAATGATGATCTCTTTAGTAGTCTGTTGGCGCCCTCTCCTGGAGGAATAGTTTGCTTGCTCTTGGACATTCTAAAAGAGAGGTCATGATAGACATTGAGCTTCTGAGCTCAATTGGGGACAGTCATGGGTGATGAATGTTTGCAACCTACTGCGAAGCCTCATACCGCAATATAAGGAACGTCAAATACTAAGAAAGGGCGGCCTATGAAAGAATTACTACTTTCAATAAGTACACTTAAACGGCTAATTGGGAATAGAAAAACTGTAAAAAGCCCTCTGAGAAAGCCCCCCTCTAACCTTTGATAGTAAGCTTTTCTGTAGTCTGCCTGTTGATGTATTTTCCGTTTGAACTGTGCACAACATGAAGAGACGGAACACTGGCGGCTTGTCACAATGCCCCCCGATGACATCACAATAGCGCTGCTGCCTAGAAAACAAGCTGCGCAGAAGAAGTTGTTCTTTGGGTGGGAGGGTGGGCTAGTGGAAGGAGGGGGCAATCTCTTTTTTTCCCGGGTGGTAGGGGGATGACAGGAGAAGGGAAGCGGGTGGTGAGAAAGGTACAGAGGGCAGGGTTTGGGGGCTGGGAAGGAAAGGGAAAAGATTAGGGTTTGGGGATGATGAAAGGGCTTTCTACGGGTAAGGATGGCAAAGGGTGGCAGTGACGGAAAGTCAGGCAACCTGTCCTGTCCGTCTTTTTGTATCGTGAATTGGAAAGACTGCAAGGGGGAGGGGAGTTGCTTGCGCCCTAAAGGAGGAGTTATTCAGATTCATTGCAGTGGGCGGCGGCTGCAAAACGCACCATTCTTCTTGTTTTTGCTCTGCAAAGCAGCCTTTTCAAGGGTTGGCTTGGGTGACAAAATGTCTTGTGTAGGCGTGGGTTTGTCTCCCTCTCGCTCTCTCTCCCTAAGATGTGTCCGGCATAGGCCAGGGTGCCACTCGAGGCCCAAACCAATTCTGGTTATCGCTTCTCGGCCTTTTGGCTAAGATCAAGTGTAGTATCTGTTCTTATCAGTTTAATATCTGATACGTCCCCTATCTGGGGACCATATATTAAATGGATTTTTAGAACAGGGAGATGGAAAAAGAGCTTGCTCTGTCCACTCCACGCATTGACCTGGTATTGCAGTACCTCCAGGAACGGTGCACCCCTTCTTAACCCAGTTTCCAAAAGCAGAACTCAATTCACCTGATTCATATTAGCCCGATTTAATGAATTGGAAGAAAGCATACGTCTTCATATGCACCTCAATTTGGCCCATTCACTTTTCACACTTCCTCCTTTTGTTTTTTATCTTTCACACTTTTGACTTTCTTTATTCATCCAAATAGCAAACTCATCACCACTCAACCTGACCAACTCGGCTATGTCCCCGTGCTGCAGTTCTCTGTCTTATCTAGATCATTTGCAATTGAATGGAATAGATCCCTTTTGGACAAAGTGGATTCACCTGCTGCTGCAGTGACCACAGGTGTGATAAGATCTAGAATTGGCATCTGGTGCGATCTCTCCGCTTCCACTCCAAAGAAAGTTACCTGTTTATTCCTATCATGCATTGGTTTTTGGGGTTTTCTTTGAGTAATGATGATCTCTTTAGTAGTCTGTTGGCGCCCTCTCCTGGAGGAATAGTTTGCTTGCTCTTGGACATTCTAAAAGAGAGGTCATGATAGACATTGAGCTTCTGAGCTCAATTGGGGACAGTCATGGGTGATGAATGTTTGCAACCTACTGCGAAGCCTCATACCGCAATATAAGGAACGTCAAATACTAAGAAAGGGCGGCCTATGAAAGAATTACTACTTTCAATAAGTACACTTAAACGGCTAATTGGGAATAGAAAAACTGTAAAAAGCCCTCTGAGAAAGCCCCCCTCTAACCTTTGATAGTAAGCTTTTCTGTAGTCTGCCTGTTGATGTATTTTCCGTTTGAACTGTGCACAACATGAAGAGACGGAACACTGGCGGCTTGTCACAATGCCCCCCGATGACATCACAATAGCGCTGCTGCCTAGAAAACAAGCTGCGCAGAAGAAGTTGTTCTTTGGGTGGGAGGGTGGGCTAGTGGAAGGAGGGGGCAATCTCTTTTTTTCCCGGGTGGTAGGGGGATGACAGGAGAAGGGAAGCGGGTGGTGAGAAAGGTACAGAGGGCAGGGTTTGGGGGCTGGGAAGGAAAGGGAAAAGATTAGGGTTTGGGGATGATGAAAGGGCTTTCTACGGGTAAGGATGGCAAAGGGTGGCAGTGACGGAAAGTCAGGCAACCTGTCCTGTCCGTCTTTTTGTATCGTGAATTGGAAAGACTGCAAGGGGGAGGGGAGTTGCTTGCGCCCTAAAGGAGGAGTTATTCAGATTCATTGCAGTGGGCGGCGGCTGCAAAACGCACCATTCTTCTTGTTTTTGCTCTGCAAAGCAGCCTTTTCAAGGGTTGGCTTGGGTGACAAAATGTCTTGTGTAGGCGTGGGTTTGTCTCCCTCTCGCTCTCTCTCCCTAAGATGTGTCCGGCATAGGCCAGGGTGCCACTCGAGGCCCAAACCAATTCTGGTTATCGCTTCTCGGCCTTTTGGCTAAGATCAAGTGTAGTATCTGTTCTTATCAGTTTAATATCTGATACGTCCCCTATCTGGGGACCATATATTAAATGGATTTTTAGAACAGGGAGATGGAAAAAGAGCTTGCTCTGTCCACTCCACGCATTGACCTGGTATTGCAGTACCTCCAGGAACGGTGCACCCCTTCTTAACCCAGTTTCCAAAAGCAGAACTCAATTCACCTGATTCATATTAGCCCGATTTAATGAATTGGAAGAAAGCATACGTCTTCATATGCACCTCAATTTGGCCCATTCACTTTTCACACTTCCTCCTTTTGTTTTTTATCTTTCACACTTTTGACTTTCTTTATTCATCCAAATAGCAAACTCATCACCACTCAACCTGACCAACTCGGCTATGTCCCCGTGCTGCAGTTCTCTGTCTTATCTAGATCATTTGCAATTGAATGGAATAGATCCCTTTTGGACAAAGTGGATTCACCTGCTGCTGCAGTGACCACAGGTGTGATAAGATCTAGAATTGGCATCTGGTGCGATCTCTCCGCTTCCACTCCAAAGAAAGTTACCTGTTTATTCCTATCATGCATTGGTTTTTGGGGTTTTCTTTGAGTAATGATGATCTCTTTAGTAGTCTGTTGGCGCCCTCTCCTGGAGGAATAGTTTGCTTGCTCTTGGACATTCTAAAAGAGAGGTCATGATAGACATTGAGCTTCTGAGCTCAATTGGGGACAGTCATGGGTGATGAATGTTTGCAACCTACTGCGAAGCCTCATACCGCAATATAAGGAACGTCAAATACTAAGAAAGGGCGGCCTATGAAAGAATTACTACTTTCAATAAGTACACTTAAACGGCTAATTGGGAATAGAAAAACTGTAAAAAGCCCTCTGAGAAAGCCCCCCTCTAACCTTTGATAGTAAGCTTTTCTGTAGTCTGCCTGTTGATGTATTTTCCGTTTGAACTGTGCACAACATGAAGAGACGGAACACTGGCGGCTTGTCACAATGCCCCCCGATGACATCACAATAGCGCTGCTGCCTAGAAAACAAGCTGCGCAGAAGAAGTTGTTCTTTGGGTGGGAGGGTGGGCTAGTGGAAGGAGGGGGCAATCTCTTTTTTTCCCGGGTGGTAGGGGGATGACAGGAGAAGGGAAGCGGGTGGTGAGAAAGGTACAGAGGGCAGGGTTTGGGGGCTGGGAAGGAAAGGGAAAAGATTAGGGTTTGGGGATGATGAAAGGGCTTTCTACGGGTAAGGATGGCAAAGGGTGGCAGTGACGGAAAGTCAGGCAACCTGTCCTGTCCGTCTTTTTGTATCGTGAATTGGAAAGACTGCAAGGGGGAGGGGAGTTGCTTGCGCCCTAAAGGAGGAGTTATTCAGATTCATTGCAGTGGGCGGCGGCTGCAAAACGCACCATTCTTCTTGTTTTTGCTCTGCAAAGCAGCCTTTTCAAGGGTTGGCTTGGGTGACAAAATGTCTTGTGTAGGCGTGGGTTTGTCTCCCTCTCGCTCTCTCTCCCTAAGATGTGTCCGGCATAGGCCAGGGTGCCACTCGAGGCCCAAACCAATTCTGGTTATCGCTTCTCGGCCTTTTGGCTAAGATCAAGTGTAGTATCTGTTCTTATCAGTTTAATATCTGATACGTCCCCTATCTGGGGACCATATATTAAATGGATTTTTAGAACAGGGAGATGGAAAAAGAGCTTGCTCTGTCCACTCCACGCATTGACCTGGTATTGCAGTACCTCCAGGAACGGTGCACCCCTTCTTAACCCAGTTTCCAAAAGCAGAACTCAATTCACCTGATTCATATTAGCCCGATTTAATGAATTGGAAGAAAGCATACGTCTTCATATGCACCTCAATTTGGCCCATTCACTTTTCACACTTCCTCCTTTTGTTTTTTATCTTTCACACTTTTGACTTTCTTTATTCATCCAAATAGCAAACTCATCACCACTCAACCTGACCAACTCGGCTATGTCCCCGTGCTGCAGTTCTCTGTCTTATCTAGATCATTTGCAATTGAATGGAATAGATCCCTTTTGGACAAAGTGGATTCACCTGCTGCTGCAGTGACCACAGGTGTGATAAGATCTAGAATTGGCATCTGGTGCGATCTCTCCGCTTCCACTCCAAAGAAAGTTACCTGTTTATTCCTATCATGCATTGGTTTTTGGGGTTTTCTTTGAGTAATGATGATCTCTTTAGTAGTCTGTTGGCGCCCTCTCCTGGAGGAATAGTTTGCTTGCTCTTGGACATTCTAAAAGAGAGGTCATGATAGACATTGAGCTTCTGAGCTCAATTGGGGACAGTCATGGGTGATGAATGTTTGCAACCTACTGCGAAGCCTCATACCGCAATATAAGGAACGTCAAATACTAAGAAAGGGGCGGCCTATGAAAGAATTACTACTTTCAATAAGTACACTTAAACGGCTAATTGGGAATAGAAAAACTGTAAAAAGCCCTCTGAGAAAGCCCCCCTCTAACCTTTGATAGTAAGCTTTTCTGTAGTCTGCCTGTTGATGTATTTTCCGTTTGAACTGTGCACAACATGAAGAGACGGAACACTGGCGGCTTGTCACAATGCCCCCCGATGACATCACAATAGCGCTGCTGCCTAGAAAACAAGCTGCGCAGAAGAAGTTGTTCTTTGGGTGGGAGGGTGGGCTAGTGGAAGGAGGGGGCAATCTCTTTTTTTCCCGGGTGGTAGGGGGATGACAGGAGAAGGGAAGCGGGTGGTGAGAAAGGTACAGAGGGCAGGGTTTGGGGGCTGGGAAGGAAAGGGAAAAGATTAGGGTTTGGGGATGATGAAAGGGCTTTCTACGGGTAAGGATGGCAAAGGGTGGCAGTGACGGAAAGTCAGGCAACCTGTCCTGTCCGTCTTTTTGTATCGTGAATTGGAAAGACTGCAAGGGGGAGGGGAGTTGCTTGCGCCCTAAAGGAGGAGTTATTCAGATTCATTGCAGTGGGCGGCGGCTGCAAAACGCACCATTCTTCTTGTTTTTGCTCTGCAAAGCAGCCTTTTCAAGGGTTGGCTTGGGTGACAAAATGTCTTGTGTAGGCGTGGGTTTGTCTCCCTCTCGCTCTCTCTCCCTAAGATGTGTCCGGCATAGGCCAGGGTGCCACTCGAGGCCCAAACCAATTCTGGTTATCGCTTCTCGGCCTTTTGGCTAAGATCAAGTGTAGTATCTGTTCTTATCAGTTTAATATCTGATACGTCCCCTATCTGGGGACCATATATTAAATGGATTTTTAGAACAGGGAGATGGAAAAAGAGCTTGCTCTGTCCACTCCACGCATTGACCTGGTATTGCAGTACCTCCAGGAACGGTGCACCCCTTCTTAACCCAGTTTCCAAAAGCAGAACTCAATTCACCTGATTCATATTAGCCCGATTTAATGAATTGGAAGAAAGCATACGTCTTCATATGCACCTCAATTTGGCCCATTCACTTTTCACACTTCCTCCTTTTGTTTTTTATCTTTCACACTTTTGACTTTCTTTATTCATCCAAATAGCAAACTCATCACCACTCAACCTGACCAACTCGGCTATGTCCCCGTGCTGCAGTTCTCTGTCTTATCTAGATCATTTGCAATTGAATGGAATAGATCCCTTTTGGACAAAGTGGATTCACCTGCTGCTGCAGTGACCACAGGTGTGATAAGATCTAGAATTGGCATCTGGTGCGATCTCTCCGCTTCCACTCCAAAGAAAGTTACCTGTTTATTCCTATCATGCATTGGTTTTTGGGGTTTTCTTTGAGTAATGATGATCTCTTTAGTAGTCTGTTGGCGCCCTCTCCTGGAGGAATAGTTTGCTTGCTCTTGGACATTCTAAAAGAGAGGTCATGATAGACATTGAGCTTCTGAGCTCAATTGGGGACAGTCATGGGTGATGAATGTTTGCAACCTACTGCGAAGCCTCATACCGCAATATAAGGAACGTCAAATACTAAGAAAGGGCGGCCTATGAAAGAATTACTACTTTCAATAAGTACACTTAAACGGCTAATTGGGAATAGAAAAACTGTAAAAAGCCCTCTGAGAAAGCCCCCCTCTAACCTTTGATAGTAAGCTTTTCTGTAGTCTGCCTGTTGATGTATTTTCCGTTTGAACTGTGCACAACATGAAGAGACGGAACACTGGCGGCTTGTCACAATGCCCCCCGATGACATCACAATAGCGCTGCTGCCTAGAAAACAAGCTGCGCAGAAGAAGTTGTTCTTTGGGTGGGAGGGTGGGCTAGTGGAAGGAGGGGGCAATCTCTTTTTTTCCCGGGTGGTAGGGGGATGACAGGAGAAGGGAAGCGGGTGGTGAGAAAGGTACAGAGGGCAGGGTTTGGGGGCTGGGAAGGAAAGGGAAAAGATTAGGGTTTGGGGATGATGAAAGGGCTTTCTACGGGTAAGGATGGCAAAGGGTGGCAGTGACGGAAAGTCAGGCAACCTGTCCTGTCCGTCTTTTTGTATCGTGAATTGGAAAGACTGCAAGGGGGAGGGGAGTTGCTTGCGCCCTAAAGGAGGAGTTATTCAGATTCATTGCAGTGGGCGGCGGCTGCAAAACGCACCATTCTTCTTGTTTTTGCTCTGCAAAGCAGCCTTTTCAAGGGTTGGCTTGGGTGACAAAATGTCTTGTGTAGGCGTGGGTTTGTCTCCCTCTCGCTCTCTCTCCCTAAGATGTGTCCGGCATAGGCCAGGGTGCCACTCGAGGCCCAAACCAATTCTGGTTATCGCTTCTCGGCCTTTTGGCTAAGATCAAGTGTAGTATCTGTTCTTATCAGTTTAATATCTGATACGTCCCCTATCTGGGGACCATATATTAAATGGATTTTTAGAACAGGGAGATGGAAAAAGAGCTTGCTCTGTCCACTCCACGCATTGACCTGGTATTGCAGTACCTCCAGGAACGGTGCACCCCTTCTTAACCCAGTTTCCAAAAGCAGAACTCAATTCACCTGATTCATATTAGCCCGATTTAATGAATTGGAAGAAAGCATACGTCTTCATATGCACCTCAATTTGGCCCATTCACTTTTCACACTTCCTCCTTTTGTTTTTTATCTTTCACACTTTTGACTTTCTTTATTCATCCAAATAGCAAACTCATCACCACTCAACCTGACCAACTCGGCTATGTCCCCGTGCTGCAGTTCTCTGTCTTATCTAGATCATTTGCAATTGAATGGAATAGATCCCTTTTGGACAAAGTGGATTCACCTGCTGCTGCAGTGACCACAGGTGTGATAAGATCTAGAATTGGCATCTGGTGCGATCTCTCCGCTTCCACTCCAAAGAAAGTTACCTGTTTATTCCTATCATGCATTGGTTTTTGGGGTTTTCTTTGAGTAATGATGATCTCTTTAGTAGTCTGTTGGCGCCCTCTCCTGGAGGAATAGTTTGCTTGCTCTTGGACATTCTAAAAGAGAGGTCATGATAGACATTGAGCTTCTGAGCTCAATTGGGGACAGTCATGGGTGATGAATGTTTGCAACCTACTGCGAAGCCTCATACCGCAATATAAGGAACGTCAAATACTAAGAAAGGGCGGCCTATGAAAGAATTACTACTTTCAATAAGTACACTTAAACGGCTAATTGGGAATAGAAAAACTGTAAAAAGCCCTCTGAGAAAGCCCCCCTCTAACCTTTGATAGTAAGCTTTTCTGTAGTCTGCCTGTTGATGTATTTTCCGTTTGAACTGTGCACAACATGAAGAGACGGAACACTGGCGGCTTGTCACAATGCCCCCCGATGACATCACAATAGCGCTGCTGCCTAGAAAACAAGCTGCGCAGAAGAAGTTGTTCTTTGGGTGGGAGGGTGGGCTAGTGGAAGGAGGGGGCAATCTCTTTTTTTCCCGGGTGGTAGGGGGATGACAGGAGAAGGGAAGCGGGTGGTGAGAAAGGTACAGAGGGCAGGGTTTGGGGGCTGGGAAGGAATGGGAAAAGATTAGGGTTTGGGGATGATGAAAGGGCTTTCTACGGGTAAGGATGGCAAAGGGTGGCAGTGACGGAAAGTCAGGCAACCTGTCCTGTCCGTCTTTTTGTATCGTGAATTGGAAAGACTGCAAGGGGGAGGGGAGTTGCTTGCGCCCTAAAGGAGGAGTTATTCAGATTCATTGCAGTGGGCGGCGGCTGCAAAACGCACCATTCTTCTTGTTTTTGCTCTGCAAAGCAGCCTTTTCAAGGGTTGGCTTGGGTGACAAAATGTCTTGTGTAGGCGTGGGTTTGTCTCCCTCTCGCTCTCTCTCCCTAAGATGTGTCCGGCATAGGCCAGGGTGCCACTCGAGGCCCAAACCAATTCTGGTTATCGCTTCTCGGCCTTTTGGCTAAGATCAAGTGTAGTATCTGTTCTTATCAGTTTAATATCTGATACGTCCCCTATCTGGGGACCATATATTAAATGGATTTTTAGAACAGGGAGATGGAAAAAGAGCTTGCTCTGTCCACTCCACGCATTGACCTGGTATTGCAGTACCTCCAGGAACGGTGCACCCCTTCTTAACCCAGTTTCCAAAAGCAGAACTCAATTCACCTGATTCATATTAGCCCGATTTAATGAATTGGAAGAAAGCATACGTCTTCATATGCACCTCAATTTGGCCCATTCACTTTTCACACTTCCTCCTTTTGTTTTTTATCTTTCACACTTTTGACTTTCTTTATTCATCCAAATAGCAAACTCATCACCACTCAACCTGACCAACTCGGCTATGTCCCCGTGCTGCAGTTCTCTGTCTTATCTAGATCATTTGCAATTGAATGGAATAGATCCCTTTTGGACAAAGTGGATTCACCTGCTGCTGCAGTGACCACAGGTGTGATAAGATCTAGAATTGGCATCTGGTGCGATCTCTCCGCTTCCACTCCAAAGAAAGTTACCTGTTTATTCCTATCATGCATTGGTTTTTGGGGTTTTCTTTGAGTAATGATGATCTCTTTAGTAGTCTGTTGGCGCCCTCTCCTGGAGGAATAGTTTGCTTGCTCTTGGACATTCTAAAAGAGAGGTCATGATAGACATTGAGCTTCTGAGCTCAATTGGGGACAGTCATGGGTGATGAATGTTTGCAACCTACTGCGAAGCCTCATACCGCAATATAAGGAACGTCAAATACTAAGAAAGGGCGGCCTATGAAAGAATTACTACTTTCAATAAGTACACTTAAACGGCTAATTGGGAATAGAAAAACTGTAAAAAGCCCTCTGAGAAAGCCCCCCTCTAACCTTTGATAGTAAGCTTTTCTGTAGTCTGCCTGTTGATGTATTTTCCGTTTGAACTGTGCACAACATGAAGAGACGGAACACTGGCGGCTTGTCACAATGCCCCCCGATGACATCACAATAGCGCTGCTGCCTAGAAAACAAGCTGCGCAGAAGAAGTTGTTCTTTGGGTGGGAGGGTGGGCTAGTGGAAGGAGGGGGCAATCTCTTTTTTTCCCGGGTGGTAGGGGGATGACAGGAGAAGGGAAGCGGGTGGTGAGAAAGGTACAGAGGGCAGGGTTTGGGGGCTGGGAAGGAAAGGGAAAAGATTAGGGTTTGGGGATGATGAAAGGGCTTTCTACGGGTAAGGATGGCAAAGGGTGGCAGTGACGGAAAGTCAGGCAACCTGTCCTGTCCGTCTTTTTGTATCGTGAATTGGAAAGACTGCAAGGGGGAGGGGAGTTGCTTGCGCCCTAAAGGAGGAGTTATTCAGATTCATTGCAGTGGGCGGCGGCTGCAAAACGCACCATTCTTCTTGTTTTTGCTCTGCAAAGCAGCCTTTTCAAGGGTTGGCTTGGGTGACAAAATGTCTTGTGTAGGCGTGGGTTTGTCTCCCTCTCGCTCTCTCTCCCTAAGATGTGTCCGGCATAGGCCAGGGTGCCACTCGAGGCCCAAACCAATTCTGGTTATCGCTTCTCGGCCTTTTGGCTAAGATCAAGTGTAGTATCTGTTCTTATCAGTTTAATATCTGATACGTCCCCTATCTGGGGACCATATATTAAATGGATTTTTAGAACAGGGAGATGGAAAAAGAGCTTGCTCTGTCCACTCCACGCATTGACCTGGTATTGCAGTACCTCCAGGAACGGTGCACCCCTTCTTAACCCAGTTTCCAAAAGCAGAACTCAATTCACCTGATTCATATTAGCCCGATTTAATGAATTGGAAGAAAGCATACGTCTTCATATGCACCTCAATTTGGCCCATTCACTTTTCACACTTCCTCCTTTTGTTTTTTATCTTTCACACTTTTGACTTTCTTTATTCATCCAAATAGCAAACTCATCACCACTCAACCTGACCAACTCGGCTATGTCCCCGTGCTGCAGTTCTCTGTCTTATCTAGATCATTTGCAATTGAATGGAATAGATCCCTTTTGGACAAAGTGGATTCACCTGCTGCTGCAGTGACCACAGGTGTGATAAGATCTAGAATTGGCATCTGGTGCGATCTCTCCGCTTCCACTCCAAAGAAAGTTACCTGTTTATTCCTATCATGCATTGGTTTTTGGGGTTTTCTTTGAGTAATGATGATCTCTTTAGTAGTCTGTTGGCGCCCTCTCCTGGAGGAATAGTTTGCTTGCTCTTGGACATTCTAAAAGAGAGGTCATGATAGACATTGAGCTTCTGAGCTCAATTGGGGACAGTCATGGGTGATGAATGTTTGCAACCTACTGCGAAGCCTCATACCGCAATATAAGGAACGTCAAATACTAAGAAAGGGCGGCCTATGAAAGAATTACTACTTTCAATAAGTACACTTAAACGGCTAATTGGGAATAGAAAAACTGTAAAAAGCCCTCTGAGAAAGCCCCCCTCTAACCTTTGATAGTAAGCTTTTCTGTAGTCTGCCTGTTGATGTATTTTCCGTTTGAACTGTGCACAACATGAAGAGACGGAACACTGGCGGCTTGTCACAATGCCCCCCGATGACATCACAATAGCGCTGCTGCCTAGAAAACAAGCTGCGCAGAAGAAGTTGTTCTTTGGGTGGGAGGGTGGGCTAGTGGAAGGAGGGGGCAATCTCTTTTTTTCCCGGGTGGTAGGGGGATGACAGGAGAAGGGAAGCGGGTGGTGAGAAAGGTACAGAGGGCAGGGTTTGGGGGCTGGGAAGGAAAGGGAAAAGATTAGGGTTTGGGGATGATGAAAGGGCTTTCTACGGGTAAGGATGGCAAAGGGTGGCAGTGACGGAAAGTCAGGCAACCTGTCCTGTCCGTCTTTTTGTATCGTGAATTGGAAAGACTGCAAGGGGGAGGGGAGTTGCTTGCGCCCTAAAGGAGGAGTTATTCAGATTCATTGCAGTGGGCGGCGGCTGCAAAACGCACCATTCTTCTTGTTTTTGCTCTGCAAAGCAGCCTTTTCAAGGGTTGGCTTGGGTGACAAAATGTCTTGTGTAGGCGTGGGTTTGTCTCCCTCTCGCTCTCTCTCCCTAAGATGTGTCCGGCATAGGCCAGGGTGCCACTCGAGGCCCAAACCAATTCTGGTTATCGCTTCTCGGCCTTTTGGCTAAGATCAAGTGTAGTATCTGTTCTTATCAGTTTAATATCTGATACGTCCCCTATCTGGGGACCATATATTAAATGGATTTTTAGAACAGGGAGATGGAAAAAGAGCTTGCTCTGTCCACTCCACGCATTGACCTGGTATTGCAGTACCTCCAGGAACGGTGCACCCCTTCTTAACCCAGTTTCCAAAAGCAGAACTCAATTCACCTGATTCATATTAGCCCGATTTAATGAATTGGAAGAAAGCATACGTCTTCATATGCACCTCAATTTGGCCCATTCACTTTTCACACTTCCTCCTTTTGTTTTTTATCTTTCACACTTTTGACTTTCTTTATTCATCCAAATAGCAAACTCATCACCACTCAACCTGACCAACTCGGCTATGTCCCCGTGCTGCAGTTCTCTGTCTTATCTAGATCATTTGCAATTGAATGGAATAGATCCCTTTTGGACAAAGTGGATTCACCTGCTGCTGCAGTGACCACAGGTGTGATAAGATCTAGAATTGGCATCTGGTGCGATCTCTCCGCTTCCACTCCAAAGAAAGTTACCTGTTTATTCCTATCATGCATTGGTTTTTGGGGTTTTCTTTGAGTAATGATGATCTCTTTAGTAGTCTGTTGGCGCCCTCTCCTGGAGGAATAGTTTGCTTGCTCTTGGACATTCTAAAAGAGAGGTCATGATAGACATTGAGCTTCTGAGCTCAATTGGGGACAGTCATGGGTGATGAATGTTTGCAACCTACTGCGAAGCCTCATACCGCAATATAAGGAACGTCAAATACTAAGAAAGGGCGGCCTATGAAAGAATTACTACTTTCAATAAGTACACTTAAACGGCTAATTGGGAATAGAAAAACTGTAAAAAGCCCTCTGAGAAAGCCCCCCTCTAACCTTTGATAGTAAGCTTTTCTGTAGTCTGCCTGTTGATGTATTTTCCGTTTGAACTGTGCACAACATGAAGAGACGGAACACTGGCGGCTTGTCACAATGCCCCCCGATGACATCACAATAGCGCTGCTGCCTAGAAAACAAGCTGCGCAGAAGAAGTTGTTCTTTGGGTGGGAGGGTGGGCTAGTGGAAGGAGGGGGCAATCTCTTTTTTTCCCGGGTGGTAGGGGGATGACAGGAGAAGGGAAGCGGGTGGTGAGAAAGGTACAGAGGGCAGGGTTTGGGGGCTGGGAAGGAAAGGGAAAAGATTAGGGTTTGGGGATGATGAAAGGGCTTTCTACGGGTAAGGATGGCAAAGGGTGGCAGTGACGGAAAGTCAGGCAACCTGTCCTGTCCGTCTTTTTGTATCGTGAATTGGAAAGACTGCAAGGGGGAGGGGAGTTGCTTGCGCCCTAAAGGAGGAGTTATTCAGATTCATTGCAGTGGGCGGCGGCTGCAAAACGCACCATTCTTCTTGTTTTTGCTCTGCAAAGCAGCCTTTTCAAGGGTTGGCTTGGGTGACAAAATGTCTTGTGTAGGCGTGGGTTTGTCTCCCTCTCGCTCTCTCTCCCTAAGATGTGTCCGGCATAGGCCAGGGTGCCACTCGAGGCCCAAACCAATTCTGGTTATCGCTTCTCGGCCTTTTGGCTAAGATCAAGTGTAGTATCTGTTCTTATCAGTTTAATATCTGATACGTCCCCTATCTGGGGACCATATATTAAATGGATTTTTAGAACAGGGAGATGGAAAAAGAGCTTGCTCTGTCCACTCCACGCATTGACCTGGTATTGCAGTACCTCCAGGAACGGTGCACCCCTTCTTAACCCAGTTTCCAAAAGCAGAACTCAATTCACCTGATTCATATTAGCCCGATTTAATGAATTGGAAGAAAGCATACGTCTTCATATGCACCTCAATTTGGCCCATTCACTTTTCACACTTCCTCCTTTTGTTTTTTATCTTTCACACTTTTGACTTTCTTTATTCATCCAAATAGCAAACTCATCACCACTCAACCTGACCAACTCGGCTATGTCCCCGTGCTGCAGTTCTCTGTCTTATCTAGATCATTTGCAATTGAATGGAATAGATCCCTTTTGGACAAAGTGGATTCACCTGCTGCTGCAGTGACCACAGGTGTGATAAGATCTAGAATTGGCATCTGGTGCGATCTCTCCGCTTCCACTCCAAAGAAAGTTACCTGTTTATTCCTATCATGCATTGGTTTTTGGGGTTTTCTTTGAGTAATGATGATCTCTTTAGTAGTCTGTTGGCGCCCTCTCCTGGAGGAATAGTTTGCTTGCTCTTGGACATTCTAAAAGAGAGGTCATGATAGACATTGAGCTTCTGAGCTCAATTGGGGACAGTCATGGGTGATGAATGTTTGCAACCTACTGCGAAGCCTCATACCGCAATATAAGGAACGTCAAATACTAAGAAAGGGCGGCCTATGAAAGAATTACTACTTTCAATAAGTACACTTAAACGGCTAATTGGGAATAGAAAAACTGTAAAAAGCCCTCTGAGAAAGCCCCCCTCTAACCTTTGATAGTAAGCTTTTCTGTAGTCTGCCTGTTGATGTATTTTCCGTTTGAACTGTGCACAACATGAAGAGACGGAACACTGGCGGCTTGTCACAATGCCCCCCGATGACATCACAATAGCGCTGCTGCCTAGAAAACAAGCTGCGCAGAAGAAGTTGTTCTTTGGGTGGGAGGGTGGGCTAGTGGAAGGAGGGGGCAATCTCTTTTTTTCCCGGTGTGGTAGGGGGATGACAGGAGAAGGGAAGCGGGTGGTGAGAAAGGTACAGAGGGCAGGGTTTGGGGGCTGGGAAGGAAAGGGAAAAGATTAGGGTTTGGGGATGATGAAAGGGCTTTCTACGGGTAAGGATGGCAAAGGGTGGCAGTGACGGAAAGTCAGGCAACCTGTCCTGTCCGTCTTTTTGTATCGTGAATTGGAAAGACTGCAAGGGGGAGGGGAGTTGCTTGCGCCCTAAAGGAGGAGTTATTCAGATTCATTGCAGTGGGCGGCGGCTGCAAAACGCACCATTCTTCTTGTTTTTGCTCTGCAAAGCAGCCTTTTCAAGGGTTGGCTTGGGTGACAAAATGTCTTGTGTAGGCGTGGGTTTGTCTCCCTCTCGCTCTCTCTCCCTAAGATGTGTCCGGCATAGGCCAGGGTGCCACTCGAGGCCCAAACCAATTCTGGTTATCGCTTCTCGGCCTTTTGGCTAAGATCAAGTGTAGTATCTGTTCTTATCAGTTTAATATCTGATACGTCCCCTATCTGGGGACCATATATTAAATGGATTTTTAGAACAGGGAGATGGAAAAAGAGCTTGCTCTGTCCACTCCACGCATTGACCTGGTATTGCAGTACCTCCAGGAACGGTGCACCCCTTCTTAACCCAGTTTCCAAAAGCAGAACTCAATTCACCTGATTCATATTAGCCCGATTTAATGAATTGGAAGAAAGCATACGTCTTCATATGCACCTCAATTTGGCCCATTCACTTTTCACACTTCCTCCTTTTGTTTTTTATCTTTCACACTTTTGACTTTCTTTATTCATCCAAATAGCAAACTCATCACCACTCAACCTGACCAACTCGGCTATGTCCCCGTGCTGCAGTTCTCTGTCTTATCTAGATCATTTGCAATTGAATGGAATAGATCCCTTTTGGACAAAGTGGATTCACCTGCTGCTGCAGTGACCACAGGTGTGATAAGATCTAGAATTGGCATCTGGTGCGATCTCTCCGCTTCCACTCCAAAGAAAGTTACCTGTTTATTCCTATCATGCATTGGTTTTTGGGGTTTTCTTTGAGTAATGATGATCTCTTTAGTAGTCTGTTGGCGCCCTCTCCTGGAGGAATAGTTTGCTTGCTCTTGGACATTCTAAAAGAGAGGTCATGATAGACATTGAGCTTCTGAGCTCAATTGGGGACAGTCATGGGTGATGAATGTTTGCAACCTACTGCGAAGCCTCATACCGCAATATAAGGAACGTCAAATACTAAGAAAGGGCGGCCTATGAAAGAATTACTACTTTCAATAAGTACACTTAAACGGCTAATTGGGAATAGAAAAACTGTAAAAAGCCCTCTGAGAAAGCCCCCCTCTAACCTTTGATAGTAAGCTTTTCTGTAGTCTGCCTGTTGATGTATTTTCCGTTTGAACTGTGCACAACATGAAGAGACGGAACACTGGCGGCTTGTCACAATGCCCCCCGATGACATCACAATAGCGCTGCTGCCTAGAAAACAAGCTGCGCAGAAGAAGTTGTTCTTTGGGTGGGAGGGTGGGCTAGTGGAAGGAGGGGGCAATCTCTTTTTTTCCCGGGTGGTAGGGGGATGACAGGAGAAGGGAAGCGGGTGGTGAGAAAGGTACAGAGGGCAGGGTTTGGGGGCTGGGAAGGAAAGGGAAAAGATTAGGGTTTGGGGATGATGAAAGGGCTTTCTACGGGTAAGGATGGCAAAGGGTGGCAGTGACGGAAAGTCAGGCA
The DNA here is from genome assembly GCF_048569485.1 of Anomaloglossus baeobatrachus. NCBI lineage: Eukaryota > Metazoa > Chordata > Amphibia > Anura > Aromobatidae > Anomaloglossus > Anomaloglossus baeobatrachus. The sequence goes on from NW_027442379.1 coordinate 16,700, forward strand.
ACCTGTCCTGTCCGTCTTTTTGTATCGTGAATTGGAAAGACTGCAAGGGGGAGGGGAGTTGCTTGCGCCCTAAAGGAGGAGTTATTCAGATTCATTGCAGTGGGCGGCGGCTGCAAAACGCACCATTCTTCTTGTTTTTGCTCTGCAAAGCAGCCTTTTCAAGGGTTGGCTTGGGTGACAAAATGTCTTGTGTAGGCGTGGGTTTGTCTCCCTCTCGCTCTCTCTCCCTAAGATGTGTCCGGCATAGGCCAGGGTGCCACTCGAGGCCCAAACCAATTCTGGTTATCGCTTCTCGGCCTTTTGGCTAAGATCAAGTGTAGTATCTGTTCTTATCAGTTTAATATCTGATACGTCCCCTATCTGGGGACCATATATTAAATGGATTTTTAGAACAGGGAGATGGAAAAAGAGCTTGCTCTGTCCACTCCACGCATTGACCTGGTATTGCAGTACCTCCAGGAACGGTGCACCCCTTCTTAACCCAGTTTCCAAAAGCAGAACTCAATTCACCTGATTCATATTAGCCCGATTTAATGAATTGGAAGAAAGCATACGTCTTCATATGCACCTCAATTTGGCCCATTCACTTTTCACACTTCCTCCTTTTGTTTTTTATCTTTCACACTTTTGACTTTCTTTATTCATCCAAATAGCAAACTCATCACCACTCAACCTGACCAACTCGGCTATGTCCCCGTGCTGCAGTTCTCTGTCTTATCTAGATCATTTGCAATTGAATGGAATAGATCCCTTTTGGACAAAGTGGATTCACCTGCTGCTGCAGTGACCACAGGTGTGATAAGATCTAGAATTGGCATCTGGTGCGATCTCTCCGCTTCCACTCCAAAGAAAGTTACCTGTTTATTCCTATCATGCATTGGTTTTTGGGGTTTTCTTTGAGTAATGATGATCTCTTTAGTAGTCTGTTGGCGCCCTCTCCTGGAGGAATAGTTTGCTTGCTCTTGGACATTCTAAAAGAGAGGTCATGATAGACATTGAGCTTCTGAGCTCAATTGGGGACAGTCATGGGTGATGAATGTTTGCAACCTACTGCGAAGCCTCATACCGCAATATAAGGAACGTCAAATACTAAGAAAGGGCGGCCTATGAAAGAATTACTACTTTCAATAAGTACACTTAAACGGCTAATTGGGAATAGAAAAACTGTAAAAAGCCCTCTGAGAAAGCCCCCCTCTAACCTTTGATAGTAAGCTTTTCTGTAGTCTGCCTGTTGATGTATTTTCCGTTTGAACTGTGCACAACATGAAGAGACGGAACACTGGCGGCTTGTCACAATGCCCCCCGATGACATCACAATAGCGCTGCTGCCTAGAAAACAAGCTGCGCAGAAGAAGTTGTTCTTTGGGTGGGAGGGTGGGCTAGTGGAAGGAGGGGGCAATCTCTTTTTTTCCCGGGTGGTAGGGGGATGACAGGAGAAGGGAAGCGGGTGGTGAGAAAGGTACAGAGGGCAGGGTTTGGGGGCTGGGAAGGAAAGGGAAAAGATTAGGGTTTGGGGATGATGAAAGGGCTTTCTACGGGTAAGGATGGCAAAGGGTGGCAGTGACGGAAAGTCAGGCAACCTGTCCTGTCCGTCTTTTTGTATCGTGAATTGGAAAGACTGCAAGGGGGAGGGGAGTTGCTTGCGCCCTAAAGGAGGAGTTATTCAGATTCATTGCAGTGGGCGGCGGCTGCAAAACGCACCATTCTTCTTGTTTTTGCTCTGCAAAGCAGCCTTTTCAAGGGTTGGCTTGGGTGACAAAATGTCTTGTGTAGGCGTGGGTTTGTCTCCCTCTCGCTCTCTCTCCCTAAGATGTGTCCGGCATAGGCCAGGGTGCCACTCGAGGCCCAAACCAATTCTGGTTATCGCTTCTCGGCCTTTTGGCTAAGATCAAGTGTAGTATCTGTTCTTATCAGTTTAATATCTGATACGTCCCCTATCTGGGGACCATATATTAAATGGATTTTTAGAACAGGGAGATGGAAAAAGAGCTTGCTCTGTCCACTCCACGCATTGACCTGGTATTGCAGTACCTCCAGGAACGGTGCACCCCTTCTTAACCCAGTTTCCAAAAGCAGAACTCAATTCACCTGATTCATATTAGCCCGATTTAATGAATTGGAAGAAAGCATACGTCTTCATATGCACCTCAATTTGGCCCATTCACTTTTCACACTTCCTCCTTTTGTTTTTTATCTTTCACACTTTTGACTTTCTTTATTCATCCAAATAGCAAACTCATCACCACTCAACCTGACCAACTCGGCTATGTCCCCGTGCTGCAGTTCTCTGTCTTATCTAGATCATTTGCAATTGAATGGAATAGATCCCTTTTGGACAAAGTGGATTCACCTGCTGCTGCAGTGACCACAGGTGTGATAAGATCTAGAATTGGCATCTGGTGCGATCTCTCCGCTTCCACTCCAAAGAAAGTTACCTGTTTATTCCTATCATGCATTGGTTTTTGGGGTTTTCTTTGAGTAATGATGATCTCTTTAGTAGTCTGTTGGCGCCCTCTCCTGGAGGAATAGTTTGCTTGCTCTTGGACATTCTAAAAGAGAGGTCATGATAGACATTGAGCTTCTGAGCTCAATTGGGGACAGTCATGGGTGATGAATGTTTGCAACCTACTGCGAAGCCTCATACCGCAATATAAGGAACGTCAAATACTAAGAAAGGGCGGCCTATGAAAGAATTACTACTTTCAATAAGTACACTTAAACGGCTAATTGGGAATAGAAAAACTGTAAAAAGCCCTCTGAGAAAGCCCCCCTCTAACCTTTGATAGTAAGCTTTTCTGTAGTCTGCCTGTTGATGTATTTTCCGTTTGAACTGTGCACAACATGAAGAGACGGAACACTGGCGGCTTGTCACAATGCCCCCCGATGACATCACAATAGCGCTGCTGCCTAGAAAACAAGCTGCGCAGAAGAAGTTGTTCTTTGGGTGGGAGGGTGGGCTAGTGGAAGGAGGGGGCAATCTCTTTTTTTCCCGGGTGGTAGGGGGATGACAGGAGAAGGGAAGCGGGTGGTGAGAAAGGTACAGAGGGCAGGGTTTGGGGGCTGGGAAGGAAAGGGAAAAGATTAGGGTTTGGGGATGATGAAAGGGCTTTCTACGGGTAAGGATGGCAAAGGGTGGCAGTGACGGAAAGTCAGGCAACCTGTCCTGTCCGTCTTTTTGTATCGTGAATTGGAAAGACTGCAAGGGGGAGGGGAGTTGCTTGCGCCCTAAAGGAGGAGTTATTCAGATTCATTGCAGTGGGCGGCGGCTGCAAAACGCACCATTCTTCTTGTTTTTGCTCTGCAAAGCAGCCTTTTCAAGGGTTGGCTTGGGTGACAAAATGTCTTGTGTAGGCGTGGGTTTGTCTCCCTCTCGCTCTCTCTCCCTAAGATGTGTCCGGCATAGGCCAGGGTGCCACTCGAGGCCCAAACCAATTCTGGTTATCGCTTCTCGGCCTTTTGGCTAAGATCAAGTGTAGTATCTGTTCTTATCAGTTTAATATCTGATACGTCCCCTATCTGGGGACCATATATTAAATGGATTTTTAGAACAGGGAGATGGAAAAAGAGCTTGCTCTGTCCACTCCACGCATTGACCTGGTATTGCAGTACCTCCAGGAACGGTGCACCCCTTCTTAACCCAGTTTCCAAAAGCAGAACTCAATTCACCTGATTCATATTAGCCCGATTTAATGAATTGGAAGAAAGCATACGTCTTCATATGCACCTCAATTTGGCCCATTCACTTTTCACACTTCCTCCTTTTGTTTTTTATCTTTCACACTTTTGACTTTCTTTATTCATCCAAATAGCAAACTCATCACCACTCAACCTGACCAACTCGGCTATGTCCCCGTGCTGCAGTTCTCTGTCTTATCTAGATCATTTGCAATTGAATGGAATAGATCCCTTTTGGACAAAGTGGATTCACCTGCTGCTGCAGTGACCACAGGTGTGATAAGATCTAGAATTGGCATCTGGTGCGATCTCTCCGCTTCCACTCCAAAGAAAGTTACCTGTTTATTCCTATCATGCATTGGTTTTTGGGGTTTTCTTTGAGTAATGATGATCTCTTTAGTAGTCTGTTGGCGCCCTCTCCTGGAGGAATAGTTTGCTTGCTCTTGGACATTCTAAAAGAGAGGTCATGATAGACATTGAGCTTCTGAGCTCAATTGGGGACAGTCATGGGTGATGAATGTTTGCAACCTACTGCGAAGCCTCATACCGCAATATAAGGAACGTCAAATACTAAGAAAGGGCGGCCTATGAAAGAATTACTACTTTCAATAAGTACACTTAAACGGCTAATTGGGAATAGAAAAACTGTAAAAAGCCCTCTGAGAAAGCCCCCCTCTAACCTTTGATAGTAAGCTTTTCTGTAGTCTGCCTGTTGATGTATTTTCCGTTTGAACTGTGCACAACATGAAGAGACGGAACACTGGCGGCTTGTCACAATGCCCCCCGATGACATCACAATAGCGCTGCTGCCTAGAAAACAAGCTGCGCAGAAGAAGTTGTTCTTTGGGTGGGAGGGTGGGCTAGTGGAAGGAGGGGGCAATCTCTTTTTTTCCCGGGTGGTAGGGGGATGACAGGAGAAGGGAAGCGGGTGGTGAGAAAGGTACAGAGGGCAGGGTTTGGGGGCTGGGAAGGAAAGGGAAAAGATTAGGGTTTGGGGATGATGAAAGGGCTTTCTACGGGTAAGGATGGCAAAGGGTGGCAGTGACGGAAAGTCAGGCAACCTGTCCTGTCCGTCTTTTTGTATCGTGAATTGGAAAGACTGCAAGGGGGAGGGGAGTTGCTTGCGCCCTAAAGGAGGAGTTATTCAGATTCATTGCAGTGGGCGGCGGCTGCAAAACGCACCATTCTTCTTGTTTTTGCTCTGCAAAGCAGCCTTTTCAAGGGTTGGCTTGGGTGACAAAATGTCTTGTGTAGGCGTGGGTTTGTCTCCCTCTCGCTCTCTCTCCCTAAGATGTGTCCGGCATAGGCCAGGGTGCCACTCGAGGCCCAAACCAATTCTGGTTATCGCTTCTCGGCCTTTTGGCTAAGATCAAGTGTAGTATCTGTTCTTATCAGTTTAATATCTGATACGTCCCCTATCTGGGGACCATATATTAAATGGATTTTTAGAACAGGGAGATGGAAAAAGAGCTTGCTCTGTCCACTCCACGCATTGACCTGGTATTGCAGTACCTCCAGGAACGGTGCACCCCTTCTTAACCCAGTTTCCAAAAGCAGAACTCAATTCACCTGATTCATATTAGCCCGATTTAATGAATTGGAAGAAAGCATACGTCTTCATATGCACCTCAATTTGGCCCATTCACTTTTCACACTTCCTCCTTTTGTTTTTTATCTTTCACACTTTTGACTTTCTTTATTCATCCAAATAGCAAACTCATCACCACTCAACCTGACCAACTCGGCTATGTCCCCGTGCTGCAGTTCTCTGTCTTATCTAGATCATTTGCAATTGAATGGAATAGATCCCTTTTGGACAAAGTGGATTCACCTGCTGCTGCAGTGACCACAGGTGTGATAAGATCTAGAATTGGCATCTGGTGCGATCTCTCCGCTTCCACTCCAAAGAAAGTTACCTGTTTATTCCTATCATGCATTGGTTTTTGGGGTTTTCTTTGAGTAATGATGATCTCTTTAGTAGTCTGTTGGCGCCCTCTCCTGGAGGAATAGTTTGCTTGCTCTTGGACATTCTAAAAGAGAGGTCATGATAGACATTGAGCTTCTGAGCTCAATTGGGGACAGTCATGGGTGATGAATGTTTGCAACCTACTGCGAAGCCTCATACCGCAATATAAGGAACGTCAAATACTAAGAAAGGGCGGCCTATGAAAGAATTACTACTTTCAATAAGTACACTTAAACGGCTAATTGGGAATAGAAAAACTGTAAAAAGCCCTCTGAGAAAGCCCCCCTCTAACCTTTGATAGTAAGCTTTTCTGTAGTCTGCCTGTTGATGTATTTTCCGTTTGAACTGTGCACAACATGAAGAGACGGAACACTGGCGGCTTGTCACAATGCCCCCCGATGACATCACAATAGCGCTGCTGCCTAGAAAACAAGCTGCGCAGAAGAAGTTGTTCTTTGGGTGGGAGGGTGGGCTAGTGGAAGGAGGGGGCAATCTCTTTTTTTCCCGGGTGGTAGGGGGATGACAGGAGAAGGGAAGCGGGTGGTGAGAAAGGTACAGAGGGCAGGGTTTGGGGGCTGGGAAGGAAAGGGAAAAGATTAGGGTTTGGGGATGATGAAAGGGCTTTCTACGGGTAAGGATGGCAAAGGGTGGCAGTGACGGAAAGTCAGGCAACCTGTCCTGTCCGTCTTTTTGTATCGTGAATTGGAAAGACTGCAAGGGGGAGGGGAGTTGCTTGCGCCCTAAAGGAGGAGTTATTCAGATTCATTGCAGTGGGCGGCGGCTGCAAAACGCACCATTCTTCTTGTTTTTGCTCTGCAAAGCAGCCTTTTCAAGGGTTGGCTTGGGTGACAAAATGTCTTGTGTAGGCGTGGGTTTGTCTCCCTCTCGCTCTCTCTCCCTAAGATGTGTCCGGCATAGGCCAGGGTGCCACTCGAGGCCCAAACCAATTCTGGTTATCGCTTCTCGGCCTTTTGGCTAAGATCAAGTGTAGTATCTGTTCTTATCAGTTTAATATCTGATACGTCCCCTATCTGGGGACCATATATTAAATGGATTTTTAGAACAGGGAGATGGAAAAAGAGCTTGCTCTGTCCACTCCACGCATTGACCTGGTATTGCAGTACCTCCAGGAACGGTGCACCCCTTCTTAACCCAGTTTCCAAAAGCAGAACTCAATTCACCTGATTCATATTAGCCCGATTTAATGAATTGGAAGAAAGCATACGTCTTCATATGCACCTCAATTTGGCCCATTCACTTTTCACACTTCCTCCTTTTGTTTTTTATCTTTCACACTTTTGACTTTCTTTATTCATCCAAATAGCAAACTCATCACCACTCAACCTGACCAACTCGGCTATGTCCCCGTGCTGCAGTTCTCTGTCTTATCTAGATCATTTGCAATTGAATGGAATAGATCCCTTTTGGACAAAGTGGATTCACCTGCTGCTGCAGTGACCACAGGTGTGATAAGATCTAGAATTGGCATCTGGTGCGATCTCTCCGCTTCCACTCCAAAGAAAGTTACCTGTTTATTCCTATCATGCATTGGTTTTTGGGGTTTTCTTTGAGTAATGATGATCTCTTTAGTAGTCTGTTGGCGCCCTCTCCTGGAGGAATAGTTTGCTTGCTCTTGGACATTCTAAAAGAGAGGTCATGATAGACATTGAGCTTCTGAGCTCAATTGGGGACAGTCATGGGTGATGAATGTTTGCAACCTACTGCGAAGCCTCATACCGCAATATAAGGAACGTCAAATACTAAGAAAGGGCGGCCTATGAAAGAATTACTACTTTCAATAAGTACACTTAAACGGCTAATTGGGAATAGAAAAACTGTAAAAAGCCCTCTGAGAAAGCCCCCCTCTAACCTTTGATAGTAAGCTTTTCTGTAGTCTGCCTGTTGATGTATTTTCCGTTTGAACTGTGCACAACATGAAGAGACGGAACACTGGCGGCTTGTCACAATGCCCCCCGATGACATCACAATAGCGCTGCTGCCTAGAAAACAAGCTGCGCAGAAGAAGTTGTTCTTTGGGTGGGAGGGTGGGCTAGTGGAAGGAGGGGGCAATCTCTTTTTTTCCCGGGTGGTAGGGGGATGACAGGAGAAGGGAAGCGGGTGGTGAGAAAGGTACAGAGGGCAGGGTTTGGGGGCTGGGAAGGAAAGGGAAAAGATTAGGGTTTGGGGATGATGAAAGGGCTTTCTACGGGTAAGGATGGCAAAGGGTGGCAGTGACGGAAAGTCAGGCAACCTGTCCTGTCCGTCTTTTTGTATCGTGAATTGGAAAGACTGCAAGGGGGAGGGGAGTTGCTTGCGCCCTAAAGGAGGAGTTATTCAGATTCATTGCAGTGGGCGGCGGCTGCAAAACGCACCATTCTTCTTGTTTTTGCTCTGCAAAGCAGCCTTTTCAAGGGTTGGCTTGGGTGACAAAATGTCTTGTGTAGGCGTGGGTTTGTCTCCCTCTCGCTCTCTCTCCCTAAGATGTGTCCGGCATAGGCCAGGGTGCCACTCGAGGCCCAAACCAATTCTGGTTATCGCTTCTCGGCCTTTTGGCTAAGATCAAGTGTAGTATCTGTTCTTATCAGTTTAATATCTGATACGTCCCCTATCTGGGGACCATATATTAAATGGATTTTTAGAACAGGGAGATGGAAAAAGAGCTTGCTCTGTCCACTCCACGCATTGACCTGGTATTGCAGTACCTCCAGGAACGGTGCACCCCTTCTTAACCCAGTTTCCAAAAGCAGAACTCAATTCACCTGATTCATATTAGCCCGATTTAATGAATTGGAAGAAAGCATACGTCTTCATATGCACCTCAATTTGGCCCATTCACTTTTCACACTTCCTCCTTTTGTTTTTTATCTTTCACACTTTTGACTTTCTTTATTCATCCAAATAGCAAACTCATCACCACTCAACCTGACCAACTCGGCTATGTCCCCGTGCTGCAGTTCTCTGTCTTATCTAGATCATTTGCAATTGAATGGAATAGATCCCTTTTGGACAAAGTGGATTCACCTGCTGCTGCAGTGACCACAGGTGTGATAAGATCTAGAATTGGCATCTGGTGCGATCTCTCCGCTTCCACTCCAAAGAAAGTTACCTGTTTATTCCTATCATGCATTGGTTTTTGGGGTTTTCTTTGAGTAATGATGATCTCTTTAGTAGTCTGTTGGCGCCCTCTCCTGGAGGAATAGTTTGCTTGCTCTTGGACATTCTAAAAGAGAGGTCATGATAGACATTGAGCTTCTGAGCTCAATTGGGGACAGTCATGGGTGATGAATGTTTGCAACCTACTGCGAAGCCTCATACCGCAATATAAGGAACGTCAAATACTAAGAAAGGGCGGCCTATGAAAGAATTACTACTTTCAATAAGTACACTTAAACGGCTAATTGGGAATAGAAAAACTGTAAAAAGCCCTCTGAGAAAGCCCCCCTCTAACCTTTGATAGTAAGCTTTTCTGTAGTCTGCCTGTTGATGTATTTTCCGTTTGAACTGTGCACAACATGAAGAGACGGAACACTGGCGGCTTGTCACAATGCCCCCCGATGACATCACAATAGCGCTGCTGCCTAGAAAACAAGCTGCGCAGAAGAAGTTGTTCTTTGGGTGGGAGGGTGGGCTAGTGGAAGGAGGGGGCAATCTCTTTTTTTCCCGGGTGGTAGGGGGATGACAGGAGAAGGGAAGCGGGTGGTGAGAAAGGTACAGAGGGCAGGGTTTGGGGGCTGGGAAGGAAAGGGAAAAGATTAGGGTTTGGGGATGATGAAAGGGCTTTCTACGGGTAAGGATGGCAAAGGGTGGCAGTGACGGAAAGTCAGGCAACCTGTCCTGTCCGTCTTTTTGTATCGTGAATTGGAAAGACTGCAAGGGGGAGGGGAGTTGCTTGCGCCCTAAAGGAGGAGTTATTCAGATTCATTGCAGTGGGCGGCGGCTGCAAAACGCACCATTCTTCTTGTTTTTGCTCTGCAAAGCAGCCTTTTCAAGGGTTGGCTTGGGTGACAAAATGTCTTGTGTAGGCGTGGGTTTGTCTCCCTCTCGCTCTCTCTCCCTAAGATGTGTCCGGCATAGGCCAGGGTGCCACTCGAGGCCCAAACCAATTCTGGTTATCGCTTCTCGGCCTTTTGGCTAAGATCAAGTGTAGTATCTGTTCTTATCAGTTTAATATCTGATACGTCCCCTATCTGGGGACCATATATTAAATGGATTTTTAGAACAGGGAGATGGAAAAAGAGCTTGCTCTGTCCACTCCACGCATTGACCTGGTATTGCAGTACCTCCAGGAACGGTGCACCCCTTCTTAACCCAGTTTCCAAAAGCAGAACTCAATTCACCTGATTCATATTAGCCCGATTTAATGAATTGGAAGAAAGCATACGTCTTCATATGCACCTCAATTTGGCCCATTCACTTTTCACACTTCCTCCTTTTGTTTTTTATCTTTCACACTTTTGACTTTCTTTATTCATCCAAATAGCAAACTCATCACCACTCAACCTGACCAACTCGGCTATGTCCCCGTGCTGCAGTTCTCTGTCTTATCTAGATCATTTGCAATTGAATGGAATAGATCCCTTTTGGACAAAGTGGATTCACCTGCTGCTGCAGTGACCACAGGTGTGATAAGATCTAGAATTGGCATCTGGTGCGATCTCTCCGCTTCCACTCCAAAGAAAGTTACCTGTTTATTCCTATCATGCATTGGTTTTTGGGGTTTTCTTTGAGTAATGATGATCTCTTTAGTAGTCTGTTGGCGCCCTCTCCTGGAGGAATAGTTTGCTTGCTCTTGGACATTCTAAAAGAGAGGTCATGATAGACATTGAGCTTCTGAGCTCAATTGGGGACAGTCATGGGTGATGAATGTTTGCAACCTACTGCGAAGCCTCATACCGCAATATAAGGAACGTCAAATACTAAGAAAGGGCGGCCTATGAAAGAATTACTACTTTCAATAAGTACACTTAAACGGCTAATTGGGAATAGAAAAACTGTAAAAAGCCCTCTGAGAAAGCCCCCCTCTAACCTTTGATAGTAAGCTTTTCTGTAGTCTGCCTGTTGATGTATTTTCCGTTTGAACTGTGCACAACATGAAGAGACGGAACACTGGCGGCTTGTCACAATGCCCCCCGATGACATCACAATAGCGCTGCTGCCTAGAAAACAAGCTGCGCAGAAGAAGTTGTTCTTTGGGTGGGAGGGTGGGCTAGTGGAAGGAGGGGGCAATCTCTTTTTTTCCCGGGTGGTAGGGGGATGACAGGAGAAGGGAAGCGGGTGGTGAGAAAGGTACAGAGGGCAGGGTTTGGGGGCTGGGAAGGAAAGGGAAAAGATTAGGGTTTGGGGATGATGAAAGGGCTTTCTACGGGTAAGGATGGCAAAGGGTGGCAGTGACGGAAAGTCAGGCAACCTGTCCTGTCCGTCTTTTTGTATCGTGAATTGGAAAGACTGCAAGGGGGAGGGGAGTTGCTTGCGCCCTAAAGGAGGAGTTATTCAGATTCATTGCAGTGGGCGGCGGCTGCAAAACGCACCATTCTTCTTGTTTTTGCTCTGCAAAGCAGCCTTTTCAAGGGTTGGCTTGGGTGACAAAATGTCTTGTGTAGGCGTGGGTTTGTCTCCCTCTCGCTCTCTCTCCCTAAGATGTGTCCGGCATAGGCCAGGGTGCCACTCGAGGCCCAAACCAATTCTGGTTATCGCTTCTCGGCCTTTTGGCTAAGATCAAGTGTAGTATCTGTTCTTATCAGTTTAATATCTGATACGTCCCCTATCTGGGGACCATATATTAAATGGATTTTTAGAACAGGGAGATGGAAAAAGAGCTTGCTCTGTCCACTCCACGCATTGACCTGGTATTGCAGTACCTCCAGGAACGGTGCACCCCTTCTTAACCCAGTTTCCAAAAGCAGAACTCAATTCACCTGATTCATATTAGCCCGATTTAATGAATTGGAAGAAAGCATACGTCTTCATATGCACCTCAATTTGGCCCATTCACTTTTCACACTTCCTCCTTTTGTTTTTTATCTTTCACACTTTTGACTTTCTTTATTCATCCAAATAGCAAACTCATCACCACTCAACCTGACCAACTCGGCTATGTCCCCGTGCTGCAGTTCTCTGTCTTATCTAGATCATTTGCAATTGAATGGAATAGATCCCTTTTGGACAAAGTGGATTCACCTGCTGCTGCAGTGACCACAGGTGTGATAAGATCTAGAATTGGCATCTGGTGCGATCTCTCCGCTTCCACTCCAAAGAAAGTTACCTGTTTATTCCTATCATGCATTGGTTTTTGGGGTTTTCTTTGAGTAATGATGATCTCTTTAGTAGTCTGTTGGCGCCCTCTCCTGGAGGAATAGTTTGCTTGCTCTTGGACATTCTAAAAGAGAGGTCATGATAGACATTGAGCTTCTGAGCTCAATTGGGGACAGTCATGGGTGATGAATGTTTGCAACCTACTGCGAAGCCTCATACCGCAATATAAGGAACGTCAAATACTAAGAAAGGGCGGCCTATGAAAGAATTACTACTTTCAATAAGTACACTTAAACGGCTAATTGGGAATAGAAAAACTGTAAAAAGCCCTCTGAGAAAGCCCCCCTCTAACCTTTGATAGTAAGCTTTTCTGTAGTCTGCCTGTTGATGTATTTTCCGTTTGAACTGTGCACAACATGAAGAGACGGAACACTGGCGGCTTGTCACAATGCCCCCCGATGACATCACAATAGCGCTGCTGCCTAGAAAACAAGCTGCGCAGAAGAAGTTGTTCTTTGGGTGGGAGGGTGGGCTAGTGGAAGGAGGGGGCAATCTCTTTTTTTCCCGGGTGGTAGGGGGATGACAGGAGAAGGGAAGCGGGTGGTGAGAAAGGTACAGAGGGCAGGGTTTGGGGGCTGGGAAGGAAAGGGAAAAGATTAGGGTTTGGGGATGATGAAAGGGCTTTCTACGGGTAAGGATGGCAAAGGGTGGCAGTGACGGAAAGTCAGGCAACCTGTCCTGTCCGTCTTTTTGTATCGTGAATTGGAAAGACTGCAAGGGGGAGGGGAGTTGCTTGCGCCCTAAAGGAGGAGTTATTCAGATTCATTGCAGTGGGCGGCGGCTGCAAAACGCACCATTCTTCTTGTTTTTGCTCTGCAAAGCAGCCTTTTCAAGGGTTGGCTTGGGTGACAAAATGTCTTGTGTAGGCGTGGGTTTGTCTCCCTCTCGCTCTCTCTCCCTAAGATGTGTCCGGCATAGGCCAGGGTGCCACTCGAGGCCCAAACCAATTCTGGTTATCGCTTCTCGGCCTTTTGGCTAAGATCAAGTGTAGTATCTGTTCTTATCAGTTTAATATCTGATACGTCCCCTATCTGGGGACCATATATTAAATGGATTTTTAGAACAGGGAGATGGAAAAAGAGCTTGCTCTGTCCACTCCACGCATTGACCTGGTATTGCAGTACCTCCAGGAACGGTGCACCCCTTCTTAACCCAGTTTCCAAAAGCAGAACTCAATTCACCTGATTCATATTAGCCCGATTTAATGAATTGGAAGAAAGCATACGTCTTCATATGCACCTCAATTTGGCCCATTCACTTTTCACACTTCCTCCTTTTGTTTTTTATCTTTCACACTTTTGACTTTCTTTATTCATCCAAATAGCAAACTCATCACCACTCAACCTGACCAACTCGGCTATGTCCCCGTGCTGCAGTTCTCTGTCTTATCTAGATCATTTGCAATTGAATGGAATAGATCCCTTTTGGACAAAGTGGATTCACCTGCTGCTGCAGTGACCACAGGTGTGATAAGATCTAGAATTGGCATCTGGTGCGATCTCTCCGCTTCCACTCCAAAGAAAGTTACCTGTTTATTCCTATCATGCATTGGTTTTTGGGGTTTTCTTTGAGTAATGATGATCTCTTTAGTAGTCTGTTGGCGCCCTCTCCTGGAGGAATAGTTTGCTTGCTCTTGGACATTCTAAAAGAGAGGTCATGATAGACATTGAGCTTCTGAGCTCAATTGGGGACAGTCATGGGTGATGAATGTTTGCAACCTACTGCGAAGCCTCATACCGCAATATAAGGAACGTCAAATACTAAGAAAGGGCGGCCTATGAAAGAATTACTACTTTCAATAAGTACACTTAAACGGCTAATTGGGAATAGAAAAACTGTAAAAAGCCCTCTGAGAAAGCCCCCCTCTAACCTTTGATAGTAAGCTTTTCTGTAGTCTGCCTGTTGATGTATTTTCCGTTTGAACTGTGCACAACATGAAGAGACGGAACACTGGCGGCTTGTCACAATGCCCCCCGATGACATCACAATAGCGCTGCTGCCTAGAAAACAAGCTGCGCAGAAGAAGTTGTTCTTTGGGTGGGAGGGTGGGCTAGTGGAAGGAGGGGGCAATCTCTTTTTTTCCCGGGTGGTAGGGGGATGACAGGAGAAGGGAAGCGGGTGGTGAGAAAGGTACAGAGGGCAGGGTTTGGGGGCTGGGAAGGAAAGGGAAAAGATTAGGGTTTGGGGATGATGAAAGGGCTTTCTACGGGTAAGGATGGCAAAGGGTGGCAGTGACGGAAAGTCAGGCAACCTGTCCTGTCCGTCTTTTTGTATCGTGAATTGGAAAGACTGCAAGGGGGAGGGGAGTTGCTTGCGCCCTAAAGGAGGAGTTATTCAGATTCATTGCAGTGGGCGGCGGCTGCAAAACGCACCATTCTTCTTGTTTTTGCTCTGCAAAGCAGCCTTTTCAAGGGTTGGCTTGGGTGACAAAATGTCTTGTGTAGGCGTGGGTTTGTCTCCCTCTCGCTCTCTCTCCCTAAGATGTGTCCGGCATAGGCCAGGGTGCCACTCGAGGCCCAAACCAATTCTGGTTATCGCTTCTCGGCCTTTTGGCTAAGATCAAGTGTAGTATCTGTTCTTATCAGTTTAATATCTGATACGTCCCCTATCTGGGGACCATATATTAAATGGATTTTTAGAACAGGGAGATGGAAAAAGAGCTTGCTCTGTCCACTCCACGCATTGACCTGGTATTGCAGTACCTCCAGGAACGGTGCACCCCTTCTTAACCCAGTTTCCAAAAGCAGAACTCAATTCACCTGATTCATATTAGCCCGATTTAATGAATTGGAAGAAAGCATACGTCTTCATATGCACCTCAATTTGGCCCATTCACTTTTCACACTTCCTCCTTTTGTTTTTTATCTTTCACACTTTTGACTTTCTTTATTCATCCAAATAGCAAACTCATCACCACTCAACCTGACCAACTCGGCTATGTCCCCGTGCTGCAGTTCTCTGTCTTATCTAGATCATTTGCAATTGAATGGAATAGATCCCTTTTGGACAAAGTGGATTCACCTGCTGCTGCAGTGACCACAGGTGTGATAAGATCTAGAATTGGCATCTGGTGCGATCTCTCCGCTTCCACTCCAAAGAAAGTTACCTGTTTATTCCTATCATGCATTGGTTTTTGGGGTTTTCTTTGAGTAATGATGATCTCTTTAGTAGTCTGTTGGCGCCCTCTCCTGGAGGAATAGTTTGCTTGCTCTTGGACATTCTAAAAGAGAGGTCATGATAGACATTGAGCTTCTGAGCTCAATTGGGGACAGTCATGGGTGATGAATGTTTGCAACCTACTGCGAAGCCTCATACCGCAATATAAGGAACGTCAAATACTAAGAAAGGGCGGCCTATGAAAGAATTACTACTTTCAATAAGTACACTTAAACGGCTAATTGGGAATAGAAAAACTGTAAAAAGCCCTCTGAGAAAGCCCCCCTCTAACCTTTGATAGTAAGCTTTTCTGTAGTCTGCCTGTTGATGTATTTTCCGTTTGAACTGTGCACAACATGAAGAGACGGAACACTGGCGGCTTGTCACAATGCCCCCCGATGACATCACAATAGCGCTGCTGCCTAGAAAACAAGCTGCGCAGAAGAAGTTGTTCTTTGGGTGGGAGGGTGGGCTAGTGGAAGGAGGGGGCAATCTCTTTTTTTCCCGGGTGGTAGGGGGATGACAGGAGAAGGGAAGCGGGTGGTGAGAAAGGTACAGAGGGCAGGGTTTGGGGGCTGGGAAGGAAAGGGAAAAGATTAGGGTTTGGGGATGATGAAAGGGCTTTCTACGGGTAAGGATGGCAAAGGGTGGCAGTGACGGAAAGTCAGGCAACCTGTCCTGTCCGTCTTTTTGTATCGTGAATTGGAAAGACTGCAAGGGGGAGGGGAGTTGCTTGCGCCCTAAAGGAGGAGTTATTCAGATTCATTGCAGTGGGCGGCGGCTGCAAAACGCACCATTCTTCTTGTTTTTGCTCTGCAAAGCAGCCTTTTCAAGGGTTGGCTTGGGTGACAAAATGTCTTGTGTAGGCGTGGGTTTGTCTCCCTCTCGCTCTCTCTCCCTAAGATGTGTCCGGCATAGGCCAGGGTGCCACTCGAGGCCCAAACCAATTCTGGTTATCGCTTCTCGGCCTTTTGGCTAAGATCAAGTGTAGTATCTGTTCTTATCAGTTTAATATCTGATACGTCCCCTATCTGGGGACCATATATTAAATGGATTTTTAGAACAGGGAGATGGAAAAAGAGCTTGCTCTGTCCACTCCACGCATTGACCTGGTATTGCAGTACCTCCAGGAACGGTGCACCCCTTCTTAACCCAGTTTCCAAAAGCAGAACTCAATTCACCTGATTCATATTAGCCCGATTTAATGAATTGGAAGAAAGCATACGTCTTCATATGCACCTCAATTTGGCCCATTCACTTTTCACACTTCCTCCTTTTGTTTTTTATCTTTCACACTTTTGACTTTCTTTATTCATCCAAATAGCAAACTCATCACCACTCAACCTGACCAACTCGGCTATGTCCCCGTGCTGCAGTTCTCTGTCTTATCTAGATCATTTGCAATTGAATGGAATAGATCCCTTTTGGACAAAGTGGATTCACCTGCTGCTGCAGTGACCACAGGTGTGATAAGATCTAGAATTGGCATCTGGTGCGATCTCTCCGCTTCCACTCCAAAGAAAGTTACCTGTTTATTCCTATCATGCATTGGTTTTTGGGGTTTTCTTTGAGTAATGATGATCTCTTTAGTAGTCTGTTGGCGCCCTCTCCTGGAGGAATAGTTTGCTTGCTCTTGGACATTCTAAAAGAGAGGTCATGATAGACATTGAGCTTCTGAGCTCAATTGGGGACAGTCATGGGTGATGAATGTTTGCAACCTACTGCGAAGCCTCATACCGCAATATAAGGAACGTCAAATACTAAGAAAGGGCGGCCTATGAAAGAATTACTACTTTCAATAAGTACACTTAAACGGCTAATTGGGAATAGAAAAACTGTAAAAAGCCCTCTGAGAAAGCCCCCCTCTAACCTTTGATAGTAAGCTTTTCTGTAGTCTGCCTGTTGATGTATTTTCCGTTTGAACTGTGCACAACATGAAGAGACGGAACACTGGCGGCTTGTCACAATGCCCCCCGATGACATCACAATAGCGCTGCTGCCTAGAAAACAAGCTGTGCAGAAGAAGTTGTTCTTTGGGTGGGAGGGTGGGCTAGTGGAAGGAGGGGGCAATCTTTTTTTTTCCCGGGTGGTAGGGGGATGACAGGAGAAGGGAAGCGGGTGGTGAGAAAGGTACAGAGGGCAGGGTTTGGGGGCTGGGAAGGAAAGGGAAAAGATTAGGGTTTGGGGATGATGAAAGGGCTTTCTACGGGTAAGGATGGCA
The DNA here is from genome assembly GCF_048569485.1 of Anomaloglossus baeobatrachus. NCBI lineage: Eukaryota > Metazoa > Chordata > Amphibia > Anura > Aromobatidae > Anomaloglossus > Anomaloglossus baeobatrachus. The sequence goes on from NW_027442379.1 coordinate 34,030, forward strand.
AAGGGTGGCAGTGACGGAAAGTCAGGCAACCTGTCCTGTCCGTCTTTTTGTATCGTGAATTGGAAAGACTGCAAGGGGGAGGGGAGTTGCTTGCGCCCTAAAGGAGGAGTTATTCAGATTCATTGCAGTGGGCGGCGGCTGCAAAACGCACCATTCTTCTTGTTTTTGCTCTGCAAAGCAGCCTTTTCAAGGGTTGGCTTGGGTGACAAAATGTCTTGTGTAGGCGTGGGTTTGTCTCCCTCTCGCTCTCTCTCCCTAAGATGTGTCCGGCATAGGCCAGGGTGCCACTCGAGGCCCAAACCAATTCTGGTTATCGCTTCTCGGCCTTTTGGCTAAGATCAAGTGTAGTATCTGTTCTTATCAGTTTAATATCTGATACGTCCCCTATCTGGGGACCATATATTAAATGGATTTTTAGAACAGGGAGATGGAAAAAGAGCTTGCTCTGTCCACTCCACGCATTGACCTGGTATTGCAGTACCTCCAGGAACGGTGCACCCCTTCTTAACCCAGTTTCCAAAAGCAGAACTCAATTCACCTGATTCATATTAGCCCGATTTAATGAATTGGAAGAAAGCATACGTCTTCATATGCACCTCAATTTGGCCCATTCACTTTTCACACTTCCTCCTTTTGTTTTTTATCTTTCACACTTTTGACTTTCTTTATTCATCCAAATAGCAAACTCATCACCACTCAACCTGACCAACTCGGCTATGTCCCCGTGCTGCAGTTCTCTGTCTTATCTAGATCATTTGCAATTGAATGGAATAGATCCCTTTTGGACAAAGTGGATTCACCTGCTGCTGCAGTGACCACAGGTGTGATAAGATCTAGAATTGGCATCTGGTGCGATCTCTCCGCTTCCACTCCAAAGAAAGTTACCTGTTTATTCCTATCATGCATTGGTTTTTGGGGTTTTCTTTGAGTAATGATGATCTCTTTAGTAGTCTGTTGGCGCCCTCTCCTGGAGGAATAGTTTGCTTGCTCTTGGACATTCTAAAAGAGAGGTCATGATAGACATTGAGCTTCTGAGCTCAATTGGGGACAGTCATGGGTGATGAATGTTTGCAACCTACTGCGAAGCCTCATACCGCAATATAAGGAACGTCAAATACTAAGAAAGGGCGGCCTATGAAAGAATTACTACTTTCAATAAGTACACTTAAACGGCTAATTGGGAATAGAAAAACTGTAAAAAGCCCTCTGAGAAAGCCCCCCTCTAACCTTTGATAGTAAGCTTTTCTGTAGTCTGCCTGTTGATGTATTTTCCGTTTGAACTGTGCACAACATGAAGAGACGGAACACTGGCGGCTTGTCACAATGCCCCCCGATGACATCACAATAGCGCTGCTGCCTAGAAAACAAGCTGCGCAGAAGAAGTTGTTCTTTGGGTGGGAGGGTGGGCTAGTGGAAGGAGGGGGCAATCTCTTTTTTTCCCGGGTGGTAGGGGGATGACAGGAGAAGGGAAGCGGGTGGTGAGAAAGGTACAGAGGGCAGGGTTTGGGGGCTGGGAAGGAAAGGGAAAAGATTAGGGTTTGGGGATGATGAAAGGGCTTTCTACGGGTAAGGATGGCAAAGGGTGGCAGTGACGGAAAGTCAGGCAACCTGTCCTGTCCGTCTTTTTGTATCGTGAATTGGAAAGACTGCAAGGGGGAGGGGAGTTGCTTGCGCCCTAAAGGAGGAGTTATTCAGATTCATTGCAGTGGGCGGCGGCTGCAAAACGCACCATTCTTCTTGTTTTTGCTCTGCAAAGCAGCCTTTTCAAGGGTTGGCTTGGGTGACAAAATGTCTTGTGTAGGCGTGGGTTTGTCTCCCTCTCGCTCTCTCTCCCTAAGATGTGTCCGGCATAGGCCAGGGTGCCACTCGAGGCCCAAACCAATTCTGGTTATCGCTTCTCGGCCTTTTGGCTAAGATCAAGTGTAGTATCTGTTCTTATCAGTTTAATATCTGATACGTCCCCTATCTGGGGACCATATATTAAATGGATTTTTAGAACAGGGAGATGGAAAAAGAGCTTGCTCTGTCCACTCCACGCATTGACCTGGTATTGCAGTACCTCCAGGAACGGTGCACCCCTTCTTAACCCAGTTTCCAAAAGCAGAACTCAATTCACCTGATTCATATTAGCCCGATTTAATGAATTGGAAGAAAGCATACGTCTTCATATGCACCTCAATTTGGCCCATTCACTTTTCACACTTCCTCCTTTTGTTTTTTATCTTTCACACTTTTGACTTTCTTTATTCATCCAAATAGCAAACTCATCACCACTCAACCTGACCAACTCGGCTATGTCCCCGTGCTGCAGTTCTCTGTCTTATCTAGATCATTTGCAATTGAATGGAATAGATCCCTTTTGGACAAAGTGGATTCACCTGCTGCTGCAGTGACCACAGGTGTGATAAGATCTAGAATTGGCATCTGGTGCGATCTCTCCGCTTCCACTCCAAAGAAAGTTACCTGTTTATTCCTATCATGCATTGGTTTTTGGGGTTTTCTTTGAGTAATGATGATCTCTTTAGTAGTCTGTTGGCGCCCTCTCCTGGAGGAATAGTTTGCTTGCTCTTGGACATTCTAAAAGAGAGGTCATGATAGACATTGAGCTTCTGAGCTCAATTGGGGACAGTCATGGGTGATGAATGTTTGCAACCTACTGCGAAGCCTCATACCGCAATATAAGGAACGTCAAATACTAAGAAAGGGCGGCCTATGAAAGAATTACTACTTTCAATAAGTACACTTAAACGGCTAATTGGGAATAGAAAAACTGTAAAAAGCCCTCTGAGAAAGCCCCCCTCTAACCTTTGATAGTAAGCTTTTCTGTAGTCTGCCTGTTGATGTATTTTCCGTTTGAACTGTGCACAACATGAAGAGACGGAACACTGGCGGCTTGTCACAATGCCCCCCGATGACATCACAATAGCGCTGCTGCCTAGAAAACAAGCTGCGCAGAAGAAGTTGTTCTTTGGGTGGGAGGGTGGGCTAGTGGAAGGAGGGGGCAATCTCTTTTTTTCCCGGGTGGTAGGGGGATGACAGGAGAAGGGAAGCGGGTGGTGAGAAAGGTACAGAGGGCAGGGTTTGGGGGCTGGGAAGGAAAGGGAAAAGATTAGGGTTTGGGGATGATGAAAGGGCTTTCTACGGGTAAGGATGGCAAAGGGTGGCAGTGACGGAAAGTCAGGCAACCTGTCCTGTCCGTCTTTTTGTATCGTGAATTGGAAAGACTGCAAGGGGGAGGGGAGTTGCTTGCGCCCTAAAGGAGGAGTTATTCAGATTCATTGCAGTGGGCGGCGGCTGCAAAACGCACCATTCTTCTTGTTTTTGCTCTGCAAAGCAGCCTTTTCAAGGGTTGGCTTGGGTGACAAAATGTCTTGTGTAGGCGTGGGTTTGTCTCCCTCTCGCTCTCTCTCCCTAAGATGTGTCCGGCATAGGCCAGGGTGCCACTCGAGGCCCAAACCAATTCTGGTTATCGCTTCTCGGCCTTTTGGCTAAGATCAAGTGTAGTATCTGTTCTTATCAGTTTAATATCTGATACGTCCCCTATCTGGGGACCATATATTAAATGGATTTTTAGAACAGGGAGATGGAAAAAGAGCTTGCTCTGTCCACTCCACGCATTGACCTGGTATTGCAGTACCTCCAGGACCGGTGCACCCCTTCTTAACCCAGTTTCCAAAAGCAGAACTCAATTCACCTGATTCATATTAGCCCGATTTAATGAATTGGAAGAAAGCATACGTCTTCATATGCACCTCAATTTGGCCCATTCACTTTTCACACTTCCTCCTTTTGTTTTTTATCTTTCACACTTTTGACTTTCTTTATTCATCCAAATAGCAAACTCATCACCACTCAACCTGACCAACTCGGCTATGTCCCCGTGCTGCAGTTCTCTGTCTTATCTAGATCATTTGCAATTGAATGGAATAGATCCCTTTTGGACAAAGTGGATTCACCTGCTGCTGCAGTGACCACAGGTGTGATAAGATCTAGAATTGGCATCTGGTGCGATCTCTCCGCTTCCACTCCAAAGAAAGTTACCTGTTTATTCCTATCATGCATTGGTTTTTGGGGTTTTCTTTGAGTAATGATGATCTCTTTAGTAGTCTGTTGGCGCCCTCTCCTGGAGGAATAGTTTGCTTGCTCTTGGACATTCTAAAAGAGAGGTCATGATAGACATTGAGCTTCTGAGCTCAATTGGGGACAGTCATGGGTGATGAATGTTTGCAACCTACTGCGAAGCCTCATACCGCAATATAAGGAACGTCAAATACTAAGAAAGGGCGGCCTATGAAAGAATTACTACTTTCAATAAGTACACTTAAACGGCTAATTGGGAATAGAAAAACTGTAAAAAGCCCTCTGAGAAAGCCCCCCTCTAACCTTTGATAGTAAGCTTTTCTGTAGTCTGCCTGTTGATGTATTTTCCGTTTGAACTGTGCACAACATGAAGAGACGGAACACTGGCGGCTTGTCACAATGCCCCCCGATGACATCACAATAGCGCTGCTGCCTAGAAAACAAGCTGCGCAGAAGAAGTTGTTCTTTGGGTGGGAGGGTGGGCTAGTGGAAGGAGGGGGCAATCTCTTTTTTTCCCGGGTGGTAGGGGGATGACAGGAGAAGGGAAGCGGGTGGTGAGAAAGGTACAGAGGGCAGGGTTTGGGGGCTGGGAAGGAAAGGGAAAAGATTAGGGTTTGGGGATGATGAAAGGGCTTTCTACGGGTAAGGATGGCAAAGGGTGGCAGTGACGGAAAGTCAGGCAACCTGTCCTGTCCGTCTTTTTGTATCGTGAATTGGAAAGACTGCAAGGGGGAGGGGAGTTGCTTGCGCCCTAAAGGAGGAGTTATTCAGATTCATTGCAGTGGGCGGCGGCTGCAAAACGCACCATTCTTCTTGTTTTTGCTCTGCAAAGCAGCCTTTTCAAGGGTTGGCTTGGGTGACAAAATGTCTTGTGTAGGCGTGGGTTTGTCTCCCTCTCGCTCTCTCTCCCTAAGATGTGTCCGGCATAGGCCAGGGTGCCACTCGAGGCCCAAACCAATTCTGGTTATCGCTTCTCGGCCTTTTGGCTAAGATCAAGTGTAGTATCTGTTCTTATCAGTTTAATATCTGATACGTCCCCTATCTGGGGACCATATATTAAATGGATTTTTAGAACAGGGAGATGGAAAAAGAGCTTGCTCTGTCCACTCCACGCATTGACCTGGTATTGCAGTACCTCCAGGAACGGTGCACCCCTTCTTAACCCAGTTTCCAAAAGCAGAACTCAATTCACCTGATTCATATTAGCCCGATTTAATGAATTGGAAGAAAGCATACGTCTTCATATGCACCTCAATTTGGCCCATTCACTTTTCACACTTCCTCCTTTTGTTTTTTATCTTTCACACTTTTGACTTTCTTTATTCATCCAAATAGCAAACTCATCACCACTCAACCTGACCAACTCGGCTATGTCCCCGTGCTGCAGTTCTCTGTCTTATCTAGATCATTTGCAATTGAATGGAATAGATCCCTTTTGGACAAAGTGGATTCACCTGCTGCTGCAGTGACCACAGGTGTGATAAGATCTAGAATTGGCATCTGGTGCGATCTCTCCGCTTCCACTCCAAAGAAAGTTACCTGTTTATTCCTATCATGCATTGGTTTTTGGGGTTTTCTTTGAGTAATGATGATCTCTTTAGTAGTCTGTTGGCGCCCTCTCCTGGAGGAATAGTTTGCTTGCTCTTGGACATTCTAAAAGAGAGGTCATGATAGACATTGAGCTTCTGAGCTCAATTGGGGACAGTCATGGGTGATGAATGTTTGCAACCTACTGCGAAGCCTCATACCGCAATATAAGGAACGTCAAATACTAAGAAAGGGCGGCCTATGAAAGAATTACTACTTTCAATAAGTACACTTAAACGGCTAATTGGGAATAGAAAAACTGTAAAAAGCCCTCTGAGAAAGCCCCCCTCTAACCTTTGATAGTAAGCTTTTCTGTAGTCTGCCTGTTGATGTATTTTCCGTTTGAACTGTGCACAACATGAAGAGACGGAACACTGGCGGCTTGTCACAATGCCCCCCGATGACATCACAATAGCGCTGCTGCCTAGAAAACAAGCTGCGCAGAAGAAGTTGTTCTTTGGGTGGGAGGGTGGGCTAGTGGAAGGAGGGGGCAATCTCTTTTTTTCCCGGGTGGTAGGGGGATGACAGGAGAAGGGAAGCGGGTGGTGAGAAAGGTACAGAGGGCAGGGTTTGGGGGCTGGGAAGGAAAGGGAAAAGATTAGGGTTTGGGGATGATGAAAGGGCTTTCTACGGGTAAGGATGGCAAAGGGTGGCAGTGACGGAAAGTCAGGCAACCTGTCCTGTCCGTCTTTTTGTATCGTGAATTGGAAAGACTGCAAGGGGGAGGGGAGTTGCTTGCGCCCTAAAGGAGGAGTTATTCAGATTCATTGCAGTGGGCGGCGGCTGCAAAACGCACCATTCTTCTTGTTTTTGCTCTGCAAAGCAGCCTTTTCAAGGGTTGGCTTGGGTGACAAAATGTCTTGTGTAGGCGTGGGTTTGTCTCCCTCTCGCTCTCTCTCCCTAAGATGTGTCCGGCATAGGCCAGGGTGCCACTCGAGGCCCAAACCAATTCTGGTTATCGCTTCTCGGCCTTTTGGCTAAGATCAAGTGTAGTATCTGTTCTTATCAGTTTAATATCTGATACGTCCCCTATCTGGGGACCATATATTAAATGGATTTTTAGAACAGGGAGATGGAAAAAGAGCTTGCTCTGTCCACTCCACGCATTGACCTGGTATTGCAGTACCTCCAGGAACGGTGCACCCCTTCTTAACCCAGTTTCCAAAAGCAGAACTCAATTCACCTGATTCATATTAGCCCGATTTAATGAATTGGAAGAAAGCATACGTCTTCATATGCACCTCAATTTGGCCCATTCACTTTTCACACTTCCTCCTTTTGTTTTTTATCTTTCACACTTTTGACTTTCTTTATTCATCCAAATAGCAAACTCATCACCACTCAACCTGACCAACTCGGCTATGTCCCCGTGCTGCAGTTCTCTGTCTTATCTAGATCATTTGCAATTGAATGGAATAGATCCCTTTTGGACAAAGTGGATTCACCTGCTGCTGCAGTGACCACAGGTGTGATAAGATCTAGAATTGGCATCTGGTGCGATCTCTCCGCTTCCACTCCAAAGAAAGTTACCTGTTTATTCCTATCATGCATTGGTTTTTGGGGTTTTCTTTGAGTAATGATGATCTCTTTAGTAGTCTGTTGGCGCCCTCTCCTGGAGGAATAGTTTGCTTGCTCTTGGACATTCTAAAAGAGAGGTCATGATAGACATTGAGCTTCTGAGCTCAATTGGGGACAGTCATGGGTGATGAATGTTTGCAACCTACTGCGAAGCCTCATACCGCAATATAAGGAACGTCAAATACTAAGAAAGGGCGGCCTATGAAAGAATTACTACTTTCAATAAGTACACTTAAACGGCTAATTGGGAATAGAAAAACTGTAAAAAGCCCTCTGAGAAAGCCCCCCTCTAACCTTTGATAGTAAGCTTTTCTGTAGTCTGCCTGTTGATGTATTTTCCGTTTGAACTGTGCACAACATGAAGAGACGGAACACTGGCGGCTTGTCACAATGCCCCCCGATGACATCACAATAGCGCTGCTGCCTAGAAAACAAGCTGCGCAGAAGAAGTTGTTCTTTGGGTGGGAGGGTGGGCTAGTGGAAGGAGGAGGCAATCTCTTTTTTTCCCGGGTGGTAGGGGGATGACAGGAGAAGGGAAGCGGGTGGTGAGAAAGGTACAGAGGGCAGGGTTTGGGGGCTGGGAAGGAAAGGGAAAAGATTAGGGTTTGGGGATGATGAAAGGGCTTTCTACGGGTAAGGATGGCAAAGGGTGGCAGTGACGGAAAGTCAGGCAACCTGTCCTGTCCGTCTTTTTGTATCGTGAATTGGAAAGACTGCAAGGGGGAGGGGAGTTGCTTGCGCCCTAAAGGAGGAGTTATTCAGATTCATTGCAGTGGGCGGCGGCTGCAAAACGCACCATTCTTCTTGTTTTTGCTCTGCAAAGCAGCCTTTTCAAGGGTTGGCTTGGGTGACAAAATGTCTTGTGTAGGCGTGGGTTTGTCTCCCTCTCGCTCTCTCTCCCTAAGATGTGTCCGGCATAGGCCAGGGTGCCACTCGAGGCCCAAACCAATTCTGGTTATCGCTTCTCGGCCTTTTGGCTAAGATCAAGTGTAGTATCTGTTCTTATCAGTTTAATATCTGATACGTCCCCTATCTGGGGACCATATATTAAATGGATTTTTAGAACAGGGAGATGGAAAAAGAGCTTGCTCTGTCCACTCCACGCATTGACCTGGTATTGCAGTACCTCCAGGAACGGTGCACCCCTTCTTAACCCAGTTTCCAAAAGCAGAACTCAATTCACCTGATTCATATTAGCCCGATTTAATGAATTGGAAGAAAGCATACGTCTTCATATGCACCTCAATTTGGCCCATTCACTTTTCACACTTCCTCCTTTTGTTTTTTATCTTTCACACTTTTGACTTTCTTTATTCATCCAAATAGCAAACTCATCACCACTCAACCTGACCAACTCGGCTATGTCCCCGTGCTGCAGTTCTCTGTCTTATCTAGATCATTTGCAATTGAATGGAATAGATCCCTTTTGGACAAAGTGGATTCACCTGCTGCTGCAGTGACCACAGGTGTGATAAGATCTAGAATTGGCATCTGGTGCGATCTCTCCGCTTCCACTCCAAAGAAAGTTACCTGTTTATTCCTATCATGCATTGGTTTTTGGGGTTTTCTTTGAGTAATGATGATCTCTTTAGTAGTCTGTTGGCGCCCTCTCCTGGAGGAATAGTTTGCTTGCTCTTGGACATTCTAAAAGAGAGGTCATGATAGACATTGAGCTTCTGAGCTCAATTGGGGACAGTCATGGGTGATGAATGTTTGCAACCTACTGCGAAGCCTCATACCGCAATATAAGGAACGTCAAATACTAAGAAAGGGCGGCCTATGAAAGAATTACTACTTTCAATAAGTACACTTAAACGGCTAATTGGGAATAGAAAAACTGTAAAAAGCCCTCTGAGAAAGCCCCCCTCTAACCTTTGATAGTAAGCTTTTCTGTAGTCTGCCTGTTGATGTATTTTCCGTTTGAACTGTGCACAACATGAAGAGACGGAACACTGGCGGCTTGTCACAATGCCCCCCGATGACATCACAATAGCGCTGCTGCCTAGAAAACAAGCTGCGCAGAAGAAGTTGTTCTTTGGGTGGGAGGGTGGGCTAGTGGAAGGAGGGGGCAATCTCTTTTTTTCCCGGGTGGTAGGGGGATGACAGGAGAAGGGAAGCGGGTGGTGAGAAAGGTACAGAGGGCAGGGTTTGGGGGCTGGGAAGGAAAGGGAAAAGATTAGGGTTTGGGGATGATGAAAGGGCTTTCTACGGGTAAGGATGGCAAAGGGTGGCAGTGACGGAAAGTCAGGCAACCTGTCCTGTCCGTCTTTTTGTATCGTGAATTGGAAAGACTGCAAGGGGGAGGGGAGTTGCTTGCGCCCTAAAGGAGGAGTTATTCAGATTCATTGCAGTGGGCGGCGGCTGCAAAACGCACCATTCTTCTTGTTTTTGCTCTGCAAAGCAGCCTTTTCAAGGGTTGGCTTGGGTGACAAAATGTCTTGTGTAGGCGTGGGTTTGTCTCCCTCTCGCTCTCTCTCCCTAAGATGTGTCCGGCATAGGCCAGGGTGCCACTCGAGGCCCAAACCAATTCTGGTTATCGCTTCTCGGCCTTTTGGCTAAGATCAAGTGTAGTATCTGTTCTTATCAGTTTAATATCTGATACGTCCCCTATCTGGGGACCATATATTAAATGGATTTTTAGAACAGGGAGATGGAAAAAGAGCTTGCTCTGTCCACTCCACGCATTGACCTGGTATTGCAGTACCTCCAGGAACGGTGCACCCCTTCTTAACCCAGTTTCCAAAAGCAGAACTCAATTCACCTGATTCATATTAGCCCGATTTAATGAATTGGAAGAAAGCATACGTCTTCATATGCACCTCAATTTGGCCCATTCACTTTTCACACTTCCTCCTTTTGTTTTTTATCTTTCACACTTTTGACTTTCTTTATTCATCCAAATAGCAAACTCATCACCACTCAACCTGACCAACTCGGCTATGTCCCCGTGCTGCAGTTCTCTGTCTTATCTAGATCATTTGCAATTGAATGGAATAGATCCCTTTTGGACAAAGTGGATTCACCTGCTGCTGCAGTGACCACAGGTGTGATAAGATCTAGAATTGGCATCTGGTGCGATCTCTCCGCTTCCACTCCAAAGAAAGTTACCTGTTTATTCCTATCATGCATTGGTTTTTGGGGTTTTCTTTGAGTAATGATGATCTCTTTAGTAGTCTGTTGGCGCCCTCTCCTGGAGGAATAGTTTGCTTGCTCTTGGACATTCTAAAAGAGAGGTCATGATAGACATTGAGCTTCTGAGCTCAATTGGGGACAGTCATGGGTGATGAATGTTTGCAACCTACTGCGAAGCCTCATACCGCAATATAAGGAACGTCAAATACTAAGAAAGGGCGGCCTATGAAAGAATTACTACTTTCAATAAGTACACTTAAACGGCTAATTGGAAATAGAAAAACTGTAAAAAGCCCTCTGAGAAAGCCCCCCTCTAACCTTTGATAGTAAGCTTTTCTGTAGTCTGCCTGTTGATGTATTTTCCGTTTGAACTGTGCACAACATGAAGAGACGGAACACTGGCGGCTTGTCACAATGCCCCCCGATGACATCACAATAGCGCTGCTGCCTAGAAAACAAGCTGCGCAGAAGAAGTTGTTCTTTGGGTGGGAGGGTGGGCTAGTGGAAGGAGGGGGCAATCTCTTTTTTTCCCGGGTGGTAGGGGGATGACAGGAGAAGGGAAGCGGGTGGTGAGAAAGGTACAGAGGGCAGGGTTTGGGGGCTGGGAAGGAAAGGGAAAAGATTAGGGTTTGGGGATGATGAAAGGGCTTTCTACGGGTAAGGATGGCAAAGGGTGGCAGTGACGGAAAGTCAGGCAACCTGTCCTGTCCGTCTTTTTGTATCGTGAATTGGAAAGACTGCAAGGGGGAGGGGAGTTGCTTGCGCCCTAAAGGAGGAGTTATTCAGATTCATTGCAGTGGGCGGCGGCTGCAAAACGCACCATTCTTCTTGTTTTTGCTCTGCAAAGCAGCCTTTTCAAGGGTTGGCTTGGGTGACAAAATGTCTTGTGTAGGCGTGGGTTTGTCTCCCTCTCGCTCTCTCTCCCTAAGATGTGTCCGGCATAGGCCAGGGTGCCACTCGAGGCCCAAACCAATTCTGGTTATCGCTTCTCGGCCTTTTGGCTAAGATCAAGTGTAGTATCTGTTCTTATCAGTTTAATATCTGATACGTCCCCTATCTGGGGACCATATATTAAATGGATTTTTAGAACAGGGAGATGGAAAAAGAGCTTGCTCTGTCCACTCCACGCATTGACCTGGTATTGCAGTACCTCCAGGAACGGTGCACCCCTTCTTAACCCAGTTTCCAAAAGCAGAACTCAATTCACCTGATTCATATTAGCCCGATTTAATGAATTGGAAGAAAGCATACGTCTTCATATGCACCTCAATTTGGCCCATTCACTTTTCACACTTCCTCCTTTTGTTTTTTATCTTTCACACTTTTGACTTTCTTTATTCATCCAAATAGCAAACTCATCACCACTCAACCTGACCAACTCGGCTATGTCCCCGTGCTGCAGTTCTCTGTCTTATCTAGATCATTTGCAATTGAATGGAATAGATCCCTTTTGGACAAAGTGGATTCACCTGCTGCTGCAGTGACCACAGGTGTGATAAGATCTAGAATTGGCATCTGGTGCGATCTCTCCGCTTCCACTCCAAAGAAAGTTACCTGTTTATTCCTATCATGCATTGGTTTTTGGGGTTTTCTTTGAGTAATGATGATCTCTTTAGTAGTCTGTTGGCGCCCTCTCCTGGAGGAATAGTTTGCTTGCTCTTGGACATTCTAAAAGAGAGGTCATGATAGACATTGAGCTTCTGAGCTCAATTGGGGACAGTCATGGGTGATGAATGTTTGCAACCTACTGCGAAGCCTCATACCGCAATATAAGGAACGTCAAATACTAAGAAAGGGCGGCCTATGAAAGAATTACTACTTTCAATAAGTACACTTAAACGGCTAATTGGGAATAGAAAAACTGTAAAAAGCCCTCTGAGAAAGCCCCCCTCTAACCTTTGATAGTAAGCTTTTCTGTAGTCTGCCTGTTGATGTATTTTCCGTTTGAACTGTGCACAACATGAAGAGACGGAACACTGGCGGCTTGTCACAATGCCCCCCGATGACATCACAATAGCGCTGCTGCCTAGAAAACAAGCTGCGCAGAAGAAGTTGTTCTTTGGGTGGGAGGGTGGGCTAGTGGAAGGAGGGGGCAATCTCTTTTTTTCCCGGGTGGTAGGGGGATGACAGGAGAAGGGAAGCGGGTGGTGAGAAAGGTACAGAGGGCAGGGTTTGGGGGCTGGGAAGGAAAGGGAAAAGATTAGGGTTTGGGGATGATGAAAGGGCTTTCTACGGGTAAGGATGGCAAAGGGTGGCAGTGACGGAAAGTCAGGCAACCTGTCCTGTCCGTCTTTTTGTATCGTGAATTGGAAAGACTGCAAGGGGGAGGGGAGTTGCTTGCGCCCTAAAGGAGGAGTTATTCAGATTCATTGCAGTGGGCGGCGGCTGCAAAACGCACCATTCTTCTTGTTTTTGCTCTGCAAAGCAGCCTTTTCAAGGGTTGGCTTGGGTGACAAAATGTCTTGTGTAGGAGTGGGTTTGTCTCCCTCTCGCTCTCTCTCCCTAAGATGTGTCCGGCATAGGCCAGGGTGCCACTCGAGGCCCAAACCAATTCTGGTTATCGCTTCTCGGCCTTTTGGCTAAGATCAAGTGTAGTATCTGTTCTTATCAGTTTAATATCTGATACGTCCCCTATCTGGGGACCATATATTAAATGGATTTTTAGAACAGGGAGATGGAAAAAGAGCTTGCTCTGTCCACTCCACGCATTGACCTGGTATTGCAGTACCTCCAGGAACGGTGCACCCCTTCTTAACCCAGTTTCCAAAAGCAGAACTCAATTCACCTGATTCATATTAGCCCGATTTAATGAATTGGAAGAAAGCATACGTCTTCATATGCACCTCAATTTGGCCCATTCACTTTTCACACTTCCTCCTTTTGTTTTTTATCTTTCACACTTTTGACTTTCTTTATTCATCCAAATAGCAAACTCATCACCACTCAACCTGACCAACTCGGCTATGTCCCCGTGCTGCAGTTCTCTGTCTTATCTAGATCATTTGCAATTGAATGGAATAGATCCCTTTTGGACAAAGTGGATTCACCTGCTGCTGCAGTGACCACAGGTGTGATAAGATCTAGAATTGGCATCTGGTGCGATCTCTCCGCTTCCACTCCAAAGAAAGTTACCTGTTTATTCCTATCATGCATTGGTTTTTGGGGTTTTCTTTGAGTAATGATGATCTCTTTAGTAGTCTGTTGGCGCCCTCTCCTGGAGGAATAGTTTGCTTGCTCTTGGACATTCTAAAAGAGAGGTCATGATAGACATTGAGCTTCTGAGCTCAATTGGGGACAGTCATGGGTGATGAATGTTTGCAACCTACTGCGAAGCCTCATACCGCAATATAAGGAACGTCAAATACTAAGAAAGGGCGGCCTATGAAAGAATTACTACTTTCAATAAGTACACTTAAACGGCTAATTGGGAATAGAAAAACTGTAAAAAGCCCTCTGAGAAAGCCCCCCTCTAACCTTTGATAGTAAGCTTTTCTGTAGTCTGCCTGTTGATGTATTTTCCGTTTGAACTGTGCACAACATGAAGAGACGGAACACTGGCGGCTTGTCACAATGCCCCCCGATGACATCACAATAGCGCTGCTGCCTAGAAAACAAGCTGCGCAGAAGAAGTTGTTCTTTGGGTGGGAGGGTGGGCTAGTGGAAGGAGGGGGCAATCTCTTTTTTTCCCGGGTGGTAGGGGGATGACAGGAGAAGGGAAGCGGGTGGTGAGAAAGGTACAGAGGGCAGGGTTTGGGGGCTGGGAAGGAAAGGGAAAAGATTAGGGTTTGGGGATGATGAAAGGGCTTTCTACGGGTAAGGATGGCAAAGGGTGGCAGTGACGGAAAGTCAGGCAACCTGTCCTGTCCGTCTTTTTGTATCGTGAATTGGAAAGACTGCAAGGGGGAGGGGAGTTGCTTGCGCCCTAAAGGAGGAGTTATTCAGATTCATTGCAGTGGGCGGCGGCTGCAAAACGCACCATTCTTCTTGTTTTTGCTCTGCAAAGCAGCCTTTTCAAGGGTTGGCTTGGGTGACAAAATGTCTTGTGTAGGCGTGGGTTTGTCTCCCTCTCGCTCTCTCTCCCTAAGATGTGTCCGGCATAGGCCAGGGTGCCACTCGAGGCCCAAACCAATTCTGGTTATCGCTTCTCGGCCTTTTGGCTAAGATCAAGTGTAGTATCTGTTCTTATCAGTTTAATATCTGATACGTCCCCTATCTGGGGACCATATATTAAATGGATTTTTAGAACAGGGAGATGGAAAAAGAGCTTGCTCTGTCCACTCCACGCATTGACCTGGTATTGCAGTACCTCCAGGAACGGTGCACCCCTTCTTAACCCAGTTTCCAAAAGCAGAACTCAATTCACCTGATTCATATTAGCCCGATTTAATGAATTGGAAGAAAGCATACGTCTTCATATGCACCTCAATTTGGCCCATTCACTTTTCACACTTCCTCCTTTTGTTTTTTATCTTTCACACTTTTGACTTTCTTTATTCATCCAAATAGCAAACTCATCACCACTCAACCTGACCAACTCGGCTATGTCCCCGTGCTGCAGTTCTCTGTCTTATCTAGATCATTTGCAATTGAATGGAATAGATCCCTTTTGGACAAAGTGGATTCACCTGCTGCTGCAGTGACCACAGGTGTGATAAGATCTAGAATTGGCATCTGGTGCGATCTCTCCGCTTCCACTCCAAAGAAAGTTACCTGTTTATTCCTATCATGCATTGGTTTTTGGGGTTTTCTTTGAGTAATGATGATCTCTTTAGTAGTCTGTTGGCGCCCTCTCCTGGAGGAATAGTTTGCTTGCTCTTGGACATTCTAAAAGAGAGGTCATGATAGACATTGAGCTTCTGAGCTCAATTGGGGACAGTCATGGGTGATGAATGTTTGCAACCTACTGCGAAGCCTCATACCGCAATATAAGGAACGTCAAATACTAAGAAAGGGCGGCCTATGAAAGAATTACTACTTTCAATAAGTACACTTAAACGGCTAATTGGGAATAGAAAAACTGTAAAAAGCCCTCTGAGAAAGCCCCCCTCTAACCTTTGATAGTAAGCTTTTCTGTAGTCTGCCTGTTGATGTATTTTCCGTTTGAACTGTGCACAACATGAAGAGACGGAACACTGGCGGCTTGTCACAATGCCCCCCGATGACATCACAATAGCGCTGCTGCCTAGAAAACAAGCTGCGCAGAAGAAGTTGTTCTTTGGGTGGGAGGGTGGGCTAGTGGAAGGAGGGGGCAATCTCTTTTTTTCCCGGGTGGTAGGGGGATGACAGGAGAAGGGAAGCGGGTGGTGAGAAAGGTACAGAGGGCAGGGTTTGGGGGCTGGGAAGGAAAGGGAAAAGATTAGGGTTTGGGGATGATGAAAGGGCTTTCTACGGGTAAGGATGGCAAAGGGTGGCAGTGACGGAAAGTCAGGCAACCTGTCCTGTCCGTCTTTTTGTATCGTGAATTGGAAAGACTGCAAGGGGGAGGGGAGTTGCTTGCGCCCTAAAGGAGGAGTTATTCAGATTCATTGCAGTGGGCGGCGGCTGCAAAACGCACCATTCTTCTTGTTTTTGCTCTGCAAAGCAGCCTTTTCAAGGGTTGGCTTGGGTGACAAAATGTCTTGTGTAGGCGTGGGTTTGTCTCCCTCTCGCTCTCTCTCCCTAAGATGTGTCCGGCATAGGCCAGGGTGCCACTCGAGGCCCAAACCAATTCTGGTTATCGCTTCTCGGCCTTTTGGCTAAGATCAAGTGTAGTATCTGTTCTTATCAGTTTAATATCTGATACGTCCCCTATCTGGGGACCATATATTAAATGGATTTTTAGAACAGGGAGATGGAAAAAGAGCTTGCTCTGTCCACTCCACGCATTGACCTGGTATTGCAGTACCTCCAGGAACGGTGCACCCCTTCTTAACCCAGTTTCCAAAAGCAGAACTCAATTCACCTGATTCATATTAGCCCGATTTAATGAATTGGAAGAAAGCATACGTCTTCATATGCACCTCAATTTGGCCCATTCACTTTTCACACTTCCTCCTTTTGTTTTTTATCTTTCACACTTTTGACTTTCTTTATTCATCCAAATAGCAAACTCATCACCACTCAACCTGACCAACTCGGCTATGTCCCCGTGCTGCAGTTCTCTGTCTTATCTAGATCATTTGCAATTGAATGGAATAGATCCCTTTTGGACAAAGTGGATTCACCTGCTGCTGCAGTGACCACAGGTGTGATAAGATCTAGAATTGGCATCTGGTGCGATCTCTCCGCTTCCACTCCAAAGAAAGTTACCTGTTTATTCCTATCATGCATTGGTTTTTGGGGTTTTCTTTGAGTAATGATGATCTCTTTAGTAGTCTGTTGGCGCCCTCTCCTGGAGGAATAGTTTGCTTGCTCTTGGACATTCTAAAAGAGAGGTCATGATAGACATTGAGCTTCTGAGCTCAATTGGGGACAGTCATGGGTGATGAATGTTTGCAACCTACTGCGAAGCCTCATACCGCAATATAAGGAACGTCAAATACTAAGAAAGGGCGGCCTATGAAAGAATTACTACTTTCAATAAGTACACTTAAACGGCTAATTGGGAATAGAAAAACTGTAAAAAGCCCTCTGAGAAAGCCCCCCTCTAACCTTTGATAGTAAGCTTTTCTGTAGTCTGCCTGTTGATGTATTTTCCGTTTGAACTGTGCACAACATGAAGAGACGGAACACTGGCGGCTTGTCACAATGCCCCCCGATGACATCACAATAGCGCTGCTGCCTAGAAAACAAGCTGCGCAGAAGAAGTTGTTCTTTGGGTGGGAGGGTGGGCTAGTGGAAGGAGGGGGCAATCTCTTTTTTTCCCGGGTGGTAGGGGGATGACAGGAGAAGGGAAGCGGGTGGTGAGAAAGGTACAGAGGGCAGGGTTTGGGGGCTGGGAAGGAAAGGGAAAAGATTAGGGTTTGGGGATGATGAAAGGGCTTTCTACGGGTAAGGATGGCAAAGGGTGGCAGTGACGGAAAGTCAGGCAACCTGTCCTGTCCGTCTTTTTGTATCGTGAATTGGAAAGACTGCAAGGGGGAGGGGAGTTGCTTGCGCCCTAAAGGAGGAGTTATTCAGATTCATTGCAGTGGGCGGCGGCTGCAAAACGCACCATTCTTCTTGTTTTTGCTCTGCAAAGCAGCCTTTTCAAGGGTTGGCTTGGGTGACAAAATGTCTTGTGTAGGCGTGGGTTTGTCTCCCTCTCGCTCTCTCTCCCTAAGATGTGTCCGGCATAGGCCAGGGTGCCACTCGAGGCCCAAACCAATTCTGGTTATCGCTTCTCGGCCTTTTGGCTAAGATCAAGTGTAGTATCTGTTCTTATCAGTTTAATATCTGATACGTCCCCTATCTGGGGACCATATATTAAATGGATTTTTAGAACAGGGAGATGGAAAAAGAGCTTGCTCTGTCCACTCCACGCATTGACCTGGTATTGCAGTACCTCCAGGAACGGTGCACCCCTTCTTAACCCAGTTTCCAAAAGCAGAACTCAATTCACCTGATTCATATTAGCCCGATTTAATGAATTGGAAGAAAGCATACGTCTTCATATGCACCTCAATTTGGCCCATTCACTTTTCACACTTCCTCCTTTTGTTTTTTATCTTTCACACTTTTGACTTTCTTTATTCATCCAAATAGCAAACTCATCACCACTCAACCTGACCAACTCGGCTATGTCCCCGTGCTGCAGTTCTCTGTCTTATCTAGATCATTTGCAATTGAATGGAATAGATCCCTTTTGGACAAAGTGGATTCACCTGCTGCTGCAGTGACCACAGGTGTGATAAGATCTAGAATTGGCATCTGGTGCGATCTCTCCGCTTCCACTCCAAAGAAAGTTACCTGTTTATTCCTATCATGCATTGGTTTTTGGGGTTTTCTTTGAGTAATGATGATCTCTTTAGTAGTCTGTTGGCGCCCTCTCCTGGAGGAATAGTTTGCTTGCTCTTGGACATTCTAAAAGAGAGGTCATGATAGACATTGAGCTTCTGAGCTCAATTGGGGACAGTCATGGGTGATGAATGTTTGCAACCTACTGCGAAGCCTCATACCGCAATATAAGGAACGTCAAATACTAAGAAAGGGCGGCCTATGAAAGAATTACTACTTTCAATAAGTACACTTAAACGGCTAATTGGGAATAGAAAAACTGTAAAAAGCCCTCTGAGAAAGCCCCCCTCTAACCTTTGATAGTAAGCTTTTCTGTAGTCTGCCTGTTGATGTATTTTCCGTTTGAACTGTGCACAACATGAAGAGACGGAACACTGGCGGCTTATCACAATGCCCCCCGATGACATCACAATAGCGCTGCTGCCTAGAAAACAAGCTGCGCAGAAGAAGTTGTTCTTTGGGTGGGAGGGTGGGCTAGTGGAAGGAGGGGGCAATCTCTTTTTTTCCCGGGTGGTAGGGGGATGACAGGAGAAGGGAAGCGGGTGGTGAGAAAGGTACAGAGGGCAGGGTTTGGGGGCTGGGAAGGAAAGGGAAAAGATTAGGGTTTGGGGATGATGAAAGGGCTTTCTACGGGTAAGGATGGCAAAGGGTGGCAGTGACGGAAAGTCAGGCAACCTGTCCTGTCCGTCTTTTTGTATCGTGAATTGGAAAGACTGCAAGGGGGAGGGGAGTTGCTTGCGCCCTAAAGGAGGAGTTATTCAGATTCATTGCAGTGGGCGGCGGCTGCAAAACGCACCATTCTTCTTGTTTTTGCTCTGCAAAGCAGCCTTTTCAAGGGTTGGCTTGGGTGACAAAATGTCTTGTGTAGGCGTGGGTTTGTCTCCCTCTCGCTCTCTCTCCCTAAGATGTGTCCGGCATAGGCCAGGGTGCCACTCGAGGCCCAAACCAATTCTGGTTATCGCTTCTCGGCCTTTTGGCTAAGATCAAGTGTAGTATCTGTTCTTATCAGTTTAATATCTGATACGTCCCCTATCTGGGGACCATATATTAAATGGATTTTTAGAACAGGGAGATGGAAAAAGAGCTTGCTCTGTCCACTCCACGCATTGACCTGGTATTGCAGTACCTCCAGGAACGGTGCACCCCTTCTTAACCCAGTTTCCAAAAGCAGAACTCAATTCACCTGATTCATATTAGCCCGATTTAATGAATTGGAAGAAAGCATACGTCTTCATATGCACCTCAATTTGGCCCATTCACTTTTCACACTTCCTCCTTTTGTTTTTTATCTTTCACACTTTTGACTTTCTTTATTCATCCAAATAGCAAACTCATCACCACTCAACCTGACCAACTCGGCTATGTCCCCGTGCTGCAGTTCTCTGTCTTATCTAGATCATTTGCAATTGAATGGAATAGATCCCTTTTGGACAAAGTGGATTCACCTGCTGCTGCAGTGACCACAGGTGTGATAAGATCTAGAATTGGCATCTGGTGCGATCTCTCCGCTTCCACTCCAAAGAAAGTTACCTGTTTATTCCTATCATGCATTGGTTTTTGGGGTTTTCTTTGAGTAATGATGATCTCTTTAGTAGTCTGTTGGCGCCCTCTCCTGGAGGAATAGTTTGCTTGCTCTTGGACATTCTAAAAGAGAGGTCATGATAGACATTGAGCTTCTGAGCTCAATTGGGGACAGTCATGGGTGATGAATGTTTGCAACCTACTGCGAAGCCTCATACCGCAATATAAGGAACGTCAAATACTAAGAAAGGGCGGCCTATGAAAGAATTACTACTTTCAATAAGTACACTTAAACGGCTAATTGGGAATAGAAAAACTGTAAAAAGCCCTCTGAGAAAGCCCCCCTCTAACCTTTGATAGTAAGCTTTTCTGTAGTCTGCCTGTTGATGTATTTTCCGTTTGAACTGTGCACAACATGAAGAGACGGAACACTGGCGGCTTGTCACAATGCCCCCCGATGACATCACAATAGCGCTGCTGCCTAGAAAACAAGCTGCGCAGAAGAAGTTGTTCTTTGGGTGGGAGGGTGGGCTAGTGGAAGGAGGGGGCAATCTCTTTTTTTCCCGGGTGGTAGGGGGATGACAGGAGAAGGGAAGCGGGTGGTGAGAAAGGTACAGAGGGCAGGGTTTGGGGGCTGGGAAGGAAAGGGAAAAGATTAGGGTTTGGGGATGATGAAAGGGCTTTCTACGGGTAAGGATGGCAAAGGGTGGCAGTGACGGAAAGTCAGGCAACCTGTCCTGTCCGTCTTTTTGTATCGTGAATTGGAAAGACTGCAAGGGGGAGGGGAGTTGCTTGCGCCCTAAAGGAGGAGTTATTCAGATTCATTGCAGTGGGCGGCGGCTGCAAAACGCACCATTCTTCTTGTTTTTGCTCTGCAAAGCAGCCTTTTCAAGGGTTGGCTTGGGTGACAAAATGTCTTGTGTAGGCGTGGGTTTGTCTCCCTCTCGCTCTCTCTCCCTAAGATGTGTCCGGCATAGGCCAGGGTGCCACTCGAGGCCCAAACCAATTCTGGTTATCGCTTCTCGGCCTTTTGGCTAAGATCAAGTGTAGTATCTGTTCTTATCAGTTTAATATCTGATACGTCCCCTATCTGGGGACCATATATTAAATGGATTTTTAGAACAGGGAGATGGAAAAAGAGCTTGCTCTGTCCACTCCACGCATTGACCTGGTATTGCAGTACCTCCAGGAACGGTGCACCCCTTCTTAACCCAGTTTCCAAAAGCAGAACTCAATTCACCTGATTCATATTAGCCCGATTTAATGAATTGGAAGAAAGCATACGTCTTCATATGCACCTCAATTTGGCCCATTCACTTTTCACACTTCCTCCTTTTGTTTTTTATCTTTCACACTTTTGACTTTCTTTATTCATCCAAATAGCAAACTCATCACCACTCAACCTGACCAACTCGGCTATGTCCCCGTGCTGCAGTTCTCTGTCTTATCTAGATCATTTGCAATTGAATGGAATAGATCCCTTTTGGACAAAGTGGATTCACCTGCTGCTGCAGTGACCACAGGTGTGATAAGATCTAGAATTGGCATCTGGTGCGATCTCTCCGCTTCCACTCCAAAGAAAGTTACCTGTTTATTCCTATCATGCATTGGTTTTTGGGGTTTTCTTTGAGTAATGATGATCTCTTTAGTAGTCTGTTGGCGCCCTCTCCTGGAGGAATAGTTTGCTTGCTCTTGGACATTCTAAAAGAGAGGTCATGATAGACATTGAGCTTCTGAGCTCAATTGGGGACAGTCATGGGTGATGAATGTTTGCAACCTACTGCGAAGCCTCATACCGCAATATAAGGAACGTCAAATACTAAGAAAGGGCGGCCTATGAAAGAATTACTACTTTCAATAAGTACACTTAAACGGCTAATTGGAAATAGAAAAACTGTAAAAAGCCCTCTGAGAAAGCCCCCCTCTAACCTTTGATAGTAAGCTTTTCTGTAGTCTGCCTGTTGATGTATTTTCCGTTTGAACTGTGCACAACATGAAGAGACGGAACACTGGCGGCTTGTCACAATGCCCCCCGATGACATCACAATAGCGCTGCTGCCTAGAAAACAAGCTGCGCAGAAGAAGTTGTTCTTTGGGTGGGAGGGTGGGCTAGTGGAAGGAGGGGGCAATCTCTTTTTTTCCCGGGTGGTAGGGGGATGACAGGAGAAGGGAAGCGGGTGGTGAGAAAGGTACAGAGGGCAGGGTTTGGGGGCTGGGAAGGAAAGGGAAAAGATTAGGGTTTGGGGATGATGAAAGGGCTTTCTACGGGTAAGGATGGCAAAGGGTGGCAGTGACGGAAAGTCAGGCAACCTGTCCTGTCCGTCTTTTTGTATCGTGAATTGGAAAGACTGCAAGGGGGAGGGGAGTTGCTTGCGCCCTAAAGGAGGAGTTATTCAGATTCATTGCAGTGGGCGGCGGCTGCAAAACGCACCATTCTTCTTGTTTTTGCTCTGCAAAGCAGCCTTTTCAAGGGTTGGCTTGGGTGACAAAATGTCTTGTGTAGGCGTGGGTTTGTCTCCCTCTCGCTCTCTCTCCCTAAGATGTGTCCGGCATAGGCCAGGGTGCCACTCGAGGCCCAAACCAATTCTGGTTATCGCTTCTCGGCCTTTTGGCTAAGATCAAGTGTAGTATCTGTTCTTATCAGTTTAATATCTGATACGTCCCCTATCTGGGGACCATATATTAAATGGATTTTTAGAACAGGGAGATGGAAAAAGAGCTTGCTCTGTCCACTCCACGCATTGACCTGGTATTGCAGTACCTCCAGGAACGGTGCACCCCTTCTTAACCCAGTTTCCAAAAGCAGAACTCAATTCACCTGATTCATATTAGCCCGATTTAATGAATTGGAAGAAAGCATACGTCTTCATATGCACCTCAATTTGGCCCATTCACTTTTCACACTTCCTCCTTTTGTTTTTTATCTTTCACACTTTTGACTTTCTTTATTCATCCAAATAGCAAACTCATCACCACTCAACCTGACCAACTCGGCTATGTCCCCGTGCTGCAGTTCTCTGTCTTATCTAGATCATTTGCAATTGAATGGAATAGATCCCTTTTGGACAAAGTGGATTCACCTGCTGCTGCAGTGACCACAGGTGTGATAAGATCTAGAATTGGCATCTGGTGCGATCTCTCCGCTTCCACTCCAAAGAAAGTTACCTGTTTATTCCTATCATGCATTGGTTTTTGGGGTTTTCTTTGAGTAATGATGATCTCTTTAGTAGTCTGTTGGCGCCCTCTCCTGGAGGAATAGTTTGCTTGCTCTTGGACATTCTAAAAGAGAGGTCATGATAGACATTGAGCTTCTGAGCTCAATTGGGGACAGTCATGGGTGATGAATGTTTGCAACCTACTGCGAAGCCTTATACCGCAATATAAGGAACGTCAAATACTAAGAAAGGGCGGCCTATGAAAGAATTACTACTTTCAATAAGTACACTTAAACGGCTAATTGGGAATAGAAAAACTGTAAAAAGCCCTCTGAGAAAGCCCCCCTCTAACCTTTGATAGTAAGCTTTTCTGTAGTCTGCCTGTTGATGTATTTTCCGTTTGAACTGTGCACAACATGAAGAGACGGAACACTGGCGGCTTGTCACAATGCCCCCCGATGACATCACAATAGCGCTGCTGCCTAGAAAACAAGCTGCGCAGAAGAAGTTGTTCTTTGGGTGGGAGGGTGGGCTAGTGGAAGGAGGGGGCAATCTCTTTTTTTCCCGGGTGGTAGGGGGATGACAGGAGAAGGGAAGCGGGTGGTGAGAAAGGTACAGAGGGCAGGGTTTGGGGGCTGGGAAGGAAAGGGAAAAGATTAGGGTTTGGGGATGATGAAAGGGCTTTCTACGGGTAAGGATGGCAAAGGGTGGCAGTGACGGAAAGTCAGGCAACCTGTCCTGTCCGTCTTTTTGTATCGTGAATTGGAAAGACTGCAAGGGGGAGGGGAGTTGCTTGCGCCCTAAAGGAGGAGTTATTCAGATTCATTGCAGTGGGCGGCGGCTGCAAAACGCACCATTCTTCTTGTTTTTGCTCTGCAAAGCAGCCTTTTCAAGGGTTGGCTTGGGTGACAAAATGTCTTGTGTAGGCGTGGGTTTGTCTCCCTCTCGCTCTCTCTCCCTAAGATGTGTCCGGCATAGGCCAGGGTGCCACTCGAGGCCCAAACCAATTCTGGTTATCGCTTCTCGGCCTTTTGGCTAAGATCAAGTGTAGTATCTGTTCTTATCAGTTTAATATCTGATACGTCCCCTATCTGGGGACCATATATTAAATGGATTTTTAGAACAGGGAGATGGAAAAAGAGCTTGCTCTGTCCACTCCACGCATTGACCTGGTATTGCAGTACCTCCAGGAACGGTGCACCCCTTCTTAACCCAGTTTCCAAAAGCAGAACTCAATTCACCTGATTCATATTAGCCCGATTTAATGAATTGGAAGAAAGCATACGTCTTCATATGCACCTCAATTTGGCCCATTCACTTTTCACACTTCCTCCTTTTGTTTTTTATCTTTCACACTTTTGACTTTCTTTATTCATCCAAATAGCAAACTCATCACCACTCAACCTGACCAACTCGGCTATGTCCCCGTGCTGCAGTTCTCTGTCTTATCTAGATCATTTGCAATTGAATGGAATAGATCCCTTTTGGACAAAGTGGATTCACCTGCTGCTGCAGTGACCACAGGTGTGATAAGATCTAGAATTGGCATCTGGTGCGATCTCTCCGCTTCCACTCCAAAGAAAGTTACCTGTTTATTCCTATCATGCATTGGTTTTTGGGGTTTTCTTTGAGTAATGATGATCTCTTTAGTAGTCTGTTGGCGCCCTCTCCTGGAGGAATAGTTTGCTTGCTCTTGGACATTCTAAAAGAGAGGTCATGATAGACATTGAGCTTCTGAGCTCAATTGGGGACAGTCATGGGTGATGAATGTTTGCAACCTACTGCGAAGCCTCATACCGCAATATAAGGAACGTCAAATACTAAGAAAGGGCGGCCTATGAAAGAATTACTACTTTCAATAAGTACACTTAAACGGCTAATTGGGAATAGAAAAACTGTAAAAAGCCCTCTGAGAAAGCCCCCCTCTAACCTTTGATAGTAAGCTTTTCTGTAGTCTGCCTGTTGATGTATTTTCCGTTTGAACTGTGCACAACATGAAGAGACGGAACACTGGCGGCTTGTCACAATGCCCCCCGATGACATCACAATAGCGCTGCTGCCTAGAAAACAAGCTGCGCAGAAGAAGTTGTTCTTTGGGTGGGAGGGTGGGCTAGTGGAAGGAGGGGGCAATCTCTTTTTTTCCCGGGTGGTAGGGGGATGACAGGAGAAGGGAAGCGGGTGGTGAGAAAGGTACAGAGGGCAGGGTTTGGGGGCTGGGAAGGAAAGGGAAAAGATTAGGGTTTGGGGATGATGAAAGGGCTTTCTACGGGTAAGGATGGCAAAGGGTGGCAGTGACGGAAAGTCAGGCAACCTGTCCTGTCCGTCTTTTTGTATCGTGAATTGGAAAGACTGCAAGGGGGAGGGGAGTTGCTTGCGCCCTAAAGGAGGAGTTATTCAGATTCATTGCAGTGGGCGGCGGCTGCAAAACGCACCATTCTTCTTGTTTTTGCTCTGCAAAGCAGCCTTTTCAAGGGTTGGCTTGGGTGACAAAATGTCTTGTGTAGGCGTGGGTTTGTCTCCCTCTCGCTCTCTCTCCCTAAGATGTGTCCGGCATAGGCCAGGGTGCCACTCGAGGCCCAAACCAATTCTGGTTATCGCTTCTCGGCCTTTTGGCTAAGATCAAGTGTAGTATCTGTTCTTATCAGTTTAATATCTGATACGTCCCCTATCTGGGGACCATATATTAAATGGATTTTTAGAACAGGGAGATGGAAAAAGAGCTTGCTCTGTCCACTCCACGCATTGACCTGGTATTGCAGTACCTCCAGGAACGGTGCACCCCTTCTTAACCCAGTTTCCAAAAGCAGAACTCAATTCACCTGATTCATATTAGCCCGATTTAATGAATTGGAAGAAAGCATACGTCTTCATATGCACCTCAATTTGGCCCATTCACTTTTCACACTTCCTCCTTTTGTTTTTTATCTTTCACACTTTTGACTTTCTTTATTCATCCAAATAGCAAACTCATCACCACTCAACCTGACCAACTCGGCTATGTCCCCGTGCTGCAGTTCTCTGTCTTATCTAGATCATTTGCAATTGAATGGAATAGATCCCTTTTGGACAAAGTGGATTCACCTGCTGCTGCAGTGACCACAGGTGTGATAAGATCTAGAATTGGCATCTGGTGCGATCTCTCCGCTTCCACTCCAAAGAAAGTTACCTGTTTATTCCTATCATGCATTGGTTTTTGGGGTTTTCTTTGAGTAATGATGATCTCTTTAGTAGTCTGTTGGCGCCCTCTCCTGGAGGAATAGTTTGCTTGCTCTTGGACATTCTAAAAGAGAGGTCATGATAGACATTGAGCTTCTGAGCTCAATTGGGGACAGTCATGGGTGATGAATGTTTGCAACCTACTGCGAAGCCTCATACCGCAATATAAGGAACGTCAAATACTAAGAAAGGGCGGCCTATGAAAGAATTACTACTTTCAATAAGTACACTTAAACGGCTAATTGGGAATAGAAAAACTGTAAAAAGCCCTCTGAGAAAGCCCCCCTCTAACCTTTGATAGTAAGCTTTTCTGTAGTCTGCCTGTTGATGTATTTTCCGTTTGAACTGTGCACAACATGAAGAGACGGAACACTGGCGGCTTGTCACAATGCCCCCCGATGACATCACAATAGCGCTGCTGCCTAGAAAACAAGCTGCGCAGAAGAAGTTGTTCTTTGGGTGGGAGGGTGGGCTAGTGGAAGGAGGGGGCAATCTCTTTTTTTCCCGGGTGGTAGGGGGATGACAGGAGAAGGGAAGCGGGTGGTGAGAAAGGTACAGAGGGCAGGGTTTGGGGGCTGGGAAGGAAAGGGAAAAGATTAGGGTTTGGGGATGATGAAAGGGCTTTCTACGGGTAAGGATGGCAAAGGGTGGCAGTGACGGAAAGTCAGGCAACCTGTCCTGTCCGTCTTTTTGTATCGTGAATTGGAAAGACTGCAAGGGGGAGGGGAGTTGCTTGCGCCCTAAAGGAGGAGTTATTCAGATTCATTGCAGTGGGCGGCGGCTGCAAAACGCACCATTCTTCTTGTTTTTGCTCTGCAAAGCAGCCTTTTCAAGGGTTGGCTTGGGTGACAAAATGTCTTGTGTAGGCGTGGGTTTGTCTCCCTCTCGCTCTCTCTCCCTAAGATGTGTCCGGCATAGGCCAGGGTGCCACTCGAGGCCCAAACCAATTCTGGTTATCGCTTCTCGGCCTTTTGGCTAAGATCAAGTGTAGTGTTGTTCGAAGAGGTGGTTTAAGCTCCAGGCCACCTTAGTATAATGATACAATGCACACTGGAAGGTTGCGCTTGCTAGTACTCTGGGTGGATAGTATATTCATCTAGAGGAAAACATGGCCCTACCAGGATCGAGGCTATTAGACTGAGTAAGGGTGGGGGGCTATGGTACAACGTGCCCCAGGACTGATGACCCTGGAGTGAGTCTGAGCTTGCTGGCTTGGGACCCCGGCAAGCCTTGGGCTCTGTAGCACACCGTACCTTGCCTTTTCATACTTTTTGAGCATATTACCCTATCCCGGCCTTCTGGCTAGGAAGGGAAATTTTTATAATCCCGGTCGGAGGTCTGGTCAGCTTTGGGCTGAGAAACTAACACCCGGTTGGAGGTCCGGGTCAGCTTCGGCTGAGAAACCAACACCCGGTTGGAGGTCTGGGTCAGCTTCGGCTGAGAAACCAACACCCGGTTGGAGGTCCGGTTAGTCTTGGGCTGAGAAACCAACACCGGTTGACGGTCCGGGCAGTTTCGGCTGCGAAACCAACAACTAGTAGCTCTCTACTCCACTTGGGTAAGATGCCTGGGTGGACGCTGGGAGCAACGACAAGGCTCAACCAGGCTTCGGCTTGGGGGAGCACCGAAGATCCCTGACCCTTGCTGTGGCCTTCTGGCTCGGAGGGACGGGGTTGATTTTTGGGGACCCTCTCCTCACGGTGGGGTCCACACGAATCCTAGCCTTTGCACTGTTTTTGGTGTGACTTCGGTCATGCATTTTTTGTGGTGCTTTGGAAAGCTTCATTAAATCAAAATCTGTTCTTATCAGTTTAATATCTGATACGTCCCCTATCTGGGGACCATATATTAAATGGATTTTTAGAACAGGGAGATGGAAAAAGAGCTTGCTCTGTCCACTCCACGCATTGACCTGGTATTGCAGTACCTCCAGGAACGGTGCACCCCTTCTTAACCCAGTTTCCAAAAGCAGAACTCAATTCACCTGATTCATATTAGCCCGATTTAATGAATTGGAAGAAAGCATACGTCTTCATATGCACCTCAATTTGGCCCATTCACTTTTCACACTTCCTCCTTTTGTTTTTTATCTTTCACACTTTTGACTTTCTTTATTCATCCAAATAGCAAACTCATCACCACTCAACCTGACCAACTCGGCTATGTCCCCGTGCTGCAGTTCTCTGTCTTATCTAGATCATTTGCAATTGAATGGAATAGATCCCTTTTGGACAAAGTGGATTCACCTGCTGCTGCAGTGACCACAGGTGTGATAAGATCTAGAATTGGCATCTGGTGCGATCTCTCCGCTTCCACTCCAAAGAAAGTTACCTGTTTATTCCTATCATGCATTGGTTTTTGGGGTTTTCTTTGAGTAATGATGATCTCTTTAGTAGTCTGTTGGCGCCCTCTCCTGGAGGAATAGTTTGCTTGCTCTTGGACATTCTAAAAGAGAGGTCATGATAGACATTGAGCTTCTGAGCTCAATTGGGGACAGTCATGGGTGATGAATGTTTGCAACCTACTGCGAAGCCTCATACCGCAATATAAGGAACGTCAAATACTAAGAAAGGGCGGCCTATGAAAGAATTACTACTTTCAATAAGTACACTTAAACGGCTAATTGGGAATAGAAAAACTGTAAAAAGCCCTCTGAGAAAGCCCCCCTCTAACCTTTGATAGTAAGCTTTTCTGTAGTCTGCCTGTTGATGTATTTTCCGTTTGAACTGTGCACAACATGAAGAGACGGAACACTGGCGGCTTGTCACAATGCCCCCCGATGACATCACAATAGCGCTGCTGCCTAGAAAACAAGCTGCGCAGAAGAAGTTGTTCTTTGGGTGGGAGGGTGGGCTAGTGGAAGGAGGGGGCAATCTCTTTTTTTCCCGGGTGGTAGGGGGATGACAGGAGAAGGGAAGCGGGTGGTGAGAAAGGTACAGAGGGCAGGGTTTGGGGGCTGGGAAGGAAAGGGAAAAGATTAGGGTTTGGGGATGATGAAAGGGCTTTCTACGGGTAAGGATGGCAAAGGGTGGCAGTGACGGAAAGTCAGGCAACCTGTCCTGTCCGTCTTTTTGTATCGTGAATTGGAAAGACTGCAAGGGGGAGGGGAGTTGCTTGCGCCCTAAAGGAGGAGTTATTCAGATTCATTGCAGTGGGCGGCGGCTGCAAAACGCACCATTCTTCTTGTTTTTGCTCTGCAAAGCAGCCTTTTCAAGGGTTGGCTTGGGTGACAAAATGTCTTGTGTAGGCGTGGGTTTGTCTCCCTCTCGCTCTCTCTCCCTAAGATGTGTCCGGCATAGGCCAGGGTGCCACTCGAGGCCCAAACCAATTCTGGTTATCGCTTCTCGGCCTTTTGGCTAAGATCAAGTGTAGTATCTGTTCTTATCAGTTTAATATCTGATACGTCCCCTATCTGGGGACCATATATTAAATGGATTTTTAGAACAGGGAGATGGAAAAAGAGCTTGCTCTGTCCACTCCACGCATTGACCTGGTATTGCAGTACCTCCAGGAACGGTGCACCCCTTCTTAACCCAGTTTCCAAAAGCAGAACTCAATTCACCTGATTCATATTAGCCCGATTTAATGAATTGGAAGAAAGCATACGTCTTCATATGCACCTCAATTTGGCCCATTCACTTTTCACACTTCCTCCTTTTGTTTTTTATCTTTCACACTTTTGACTTTCTTTATTCATCCAAATAGCAAACTCATCACCACTCAACCTGACCAACTCGGCTATGTCCCCGTGCTGCAGTTCTCTGTCTTATCTAGATCATTTGCAATTGAATGGAATAGATCCCTTTTGGACAAAGTGGATTCACCTGCTGCTGCAGTGACCACAGGTGTGATAAGATCTAGAATTGGCATCTGGTGCGATCTCTCCGCTTCCACTCCAAAGAAAGTTACCTGTTTATTCCTATCATGCATTGGTTTTTGGGGTTTTCTTTGAGTAATGATGATCTCTTTAGTAGTCTGTTGGCGCCCTCTCCTGGAGGAATAGTTTGCTTGCTCTTGGACATTCTAAAAGAGAGGTCATGATAGACATTGAGCTTCTGAGCTCAATTGGGGACAGTCATGGGTGATGAATGTTTGCAACCTACTGCGAAGCCTCATACCGCAATATAAGGAACGTCAAATACTAAGAAAGGGCGGCCTATGAAAGAATTACTACTTTCAATAAGTACACTTAAACGGCTAATTGGGAATAGAAAAACTGTAAAAAGCCCTCTGAGAAAGCCCCCCTCTAACCTTTGATAGTAAGCTTTTCTGTAGTCTGCCTGTTGATGTATTTTCCGTTTGAACTGTGCACAACATGAAGAGACGGAACACTGGCGGCTTGTCACAATGCCCCCCGATGACATCACAATAGCGCTGCTGCCTAGAAAACAAGCTGCGCAGAAGAAGTTGTTCTTTGGGTGGGAGGGTGGGCTAGTGGAAGGAGGGGGCAATCTCTTTTTTTCCCGGGTGGTAGGGGGATGACAGGAGAAGGGAAGCGGGTGGTGAGAAAGGTACAGAGGGCAGGGTTTGGGGGCTGGGAAGGAAAGGGAAAAGATTAGGGTTTGGGGATGATGAAAGGGCTTTCTACGGGTAAGGATGGCAAAGGGTGGCAGTGACGGAAAGTCAGGCAACCTGTCCTGTCCGTCTTTTTGTATCGTGAATTGGAAAGACTGCAAGGGGGAGGGGAGTTGCTTGCGCCCTAAAGGAGGAGTTATTCAGATTCATTGCAGTGGGCGGCGGCTGCAAAACGCACCATTCTTCTTGTTTTTGCTCTGCAAAGCAGCCTTTTCAAGGGTTGGCTTGGGTGACAAAATGTCTTGTGTAGGCGTGGGTTTGTCTCCCTCTCGCTCTCTCTCCCTAAGATGTGTCCGGCATAGGCCAGGGTGCCACTCGAGGCCCAAACCAATTCTGGTTATCGCTTCTCGGCCTTTTGGCTAAGATCAAGTGTAGTATCTGTTCTTATCAGTTTAATATCTGATACGTCCCCTATCTGGGGACCATATATTAAATGGATTTTTAGAACAGGGAGATGGAAAAAGAGCTTGCTCTGTCCACTCCACGCATTGACCTGGTATTGCAGTACCTCCAGGAACGGTGCACCCCTTCTTAACCCAGTTTCCAAAAGCAGAACTCAATTCACCTGATTCATATTAGCCCGATTTAATGAATTGGAAGAAAGCATACGTCTTCATATGCACCTCAATTTGGCCCATTCACTTTTCACACTTCCTCCTTTTGTTTTTTATCTTTCACACTTTTGACTTTCTTTATTCATCCAAATAGCAAACTCATCACCACTCAACCTGACCAACTCGGCTATGTCCCCGTGCTGCAGTTCTCTGTCTTATCTAGATCATTTGCAATTGAATGGAATAGATCCCTTTTGGACAAAGTGGATTCACCTGCTGCTGCAGTGACCACAGGTGTGATAAGATCTAGAATTGGCATCTGGTGCGATCTCTCCGCTTCCACTCCAAAGAAAGTTACCTGTTTATTCCTATCATGCATTGGTTTTTGGGGTTTTCTTTGAGTAATGATGATCTCTTTAGTAGTCTGTTGGCGCCCTCTCCTGGAGGAATAGTTTGCTTGCTCTTGGACATTCTAAAAGAGAGGTCATGATAGACATTGAGCTTCTGAGCTCAATTGGGGACAGTCATGGGTGATGAATGTTTGCAACCTACTGCGAAGCCTCATACCGCAATATAAGGAACGTCAAATACTAAGAAAGGGCGGCCTATGAAAGAATTACTACTTTCAATAAGTACACTTAAACGGCTAATTGGGAATAGAAAAACTGTAAAAAGCCCTCTGAGAAAGCCCCCCTCTAACCTTTGATAGTAAGCTTTTCTGTAGTCTGCCTGTTGATGTATTTTCCGTTTGAACTGTGCACAACATGAAGAGACGGAACACTGGCGGCTTGTCACAATGCCCCCCGATGACATCACAATAGCGCTGCTGCCTAGAAAACAAGCTGCGCAGAAGAAGTTGTTCTTTGGGTGGGAGGGTGGGCTAGTGGAAGGAGGGGGCAATCTCTTTTTTCCCGGGTGGTAGGGGGATGACAGGAGAAGGGAAGCGGGTGGTGAGAAAGGTACAGAGGGCAGGGTTTGGGGGCTGGGAAGGAAAGGGAAAAGATTAGGGTTTGGGGATGATGAAAGGGCTTTCTACGGGTAAGGATGGCAAAGGGTGGCAGTGACGGAAAGTCAGGCAACCTGTCCTGTCCGTCTTTTTGTATCGTGAATTGGAAAG
The DNA here is from genome assembly GCF_048569485.1 of Anomaloglossus baeobatrachus. NCBI lineage: Eukaryota > Metazoa > Chordata > Amphibia > Anura > Aromobatidae > Anomaloglossus > Anomaloglossus baeobatrachus. The sequence continues at coordinate 66,459 of NW_027442379.1, forward strand.
ACTGCAAGGGGGAGGGGAGTTGGTTGCGCCCTAAAGGAGGAGTTATTCAGATTCATTGCAGTGGGCGGCGGCTGCAAAACGCACCATTCTTCTTGTTTTTGCTCTGCAAAGCAGCCTTTTCAAGGGTTGGCTTGGGTGACAAAATGTCTTGTGTAGGCGTGGGTTTGTCTCCCTCTCGCTCTCTCTCCCTAAGATGTGTCCGGCATAGGCCAGGGTGCCACTCGAGGCCCAAACCAATTCTGGTTATCGCTTCTCGGCCTTTTGGCTAAGATCAAGTGTAGTATCTGTTCTTATCAGTTTAATATCTGATACGTCCCCTATCTGGGGACCATATATTAAATGGATTTTTAGAACAGGGAGATGGAAAAAGAGCTTGCTCTGTCCACTCCACGCATTGACCTGGTATTGCAGTACCTCCAGGAACGGTGCACCCCTTCTTAACCCAGTTTCCAAAAGCAGAACTCAATTCACCTGATTCATATTAGCCCGATTTAATGAATTGGAAGAAAGCATACGTCTTCATATGCACCTCAATTTGGCCCATTCACTTTTCACACTTCCTCCTTTTGTTTTTTATCTTTCACACTTTTGACTTTCTTTATTCATCCAAATAGCAAACTCATCACCACTCAACCTGACCAACTCGGCTATGTCCCCGTGCTGCAGTTCTCTGTCTTATCTAGATCATTTGCAATTGAATGGAATAGATCCCTTTTGGACAAAGTGGATTCACCTGCTGCTGCAGTGACCACAGGTGTGATAAGATCTAGAATTGGCATCTGGTGCGATCTCTCCGCTTCCACTCCAAAGAAAGTTACCTGTTTATTCCTATCATGCATTGGTTTTTGGGGTTTTCTTTGAGTAATGATGATCTCTTTAGTAGTCTGTTGGCGCCCTCTCCTGGAGGAATAGTTTGCTTGCTCTTGGACATTCTAAAAGAGAGGTCATGATAGACATTGAGCTTCTGAGCTCAATTGGGGACAGTCATGGGTGATGAATGTTTGCAACCTACTGCGAAGCCTCATACCGCAATATAAGGAACGTCAAATACTAAGAAAGGGCGGCCTATGAAAGAATTACTACTTTCAATAAGTACACTTAAACGGCTAATTGGGAATAGAAAAACTGTAAAAAGCCCTCTGAGAAAGCCCCCCTCTAACCTTTGATAGTAAGCTTTTCTGTAGTCTGCCTGTTGATGTATTTTCCGTTTGAACTGTGCACAACATGAAGAGACGGAACACTGGCGGCTTGTCACAATGCCCCCCGATGACATCACAATAGCGCTGCTGCCTAGAAAACAAGCTGCGCAGAAGAAGTTGTTCTTTGGGTGGGAGGGTGGGCTAGTGGAAGGAGGGGGCAATCTCTTTTTTTCCCGGGTGGTAGGGGGATGACAGGAGAAGGGAAGCGGGTGGTGAGAAAGGTACAGAGGGCAGGGTTTGGGGGCTGGGAAGGAAAGGGAAAAGATTAGGGTTTGGGGATGATGAAAGGGCTTTCTACGGGTAAGGATGGCAAAGGGTGGCAGTGACGGAAAGTCAGGCAACCTGTCCTGTCCGTCTTTTTGTATCGTGAATTGGAAAGACTGCAAGGGGGAGGGGAGTTGCTTGCGCCCTAAAGGAGGAGTTATTCAGATTCATTGCAGTGGGCGGCGGCTGCAAAACGCACCATTCTTCTTGTTTTTGCTCTGCAAAGCAGCCTTTTCAAGGGTTGGCTTGGGTGACAAAATGTCTTGTGTAGGCGTGGGTTTGTCTCCCTCTCGCTCTCTCTCCCTAAGATGTGTCCGGCATAGGCCAGGGTGCCACTCGAGGCCCAAACCAATTCTGGTTATCGCTTCTCGGCCTTTTGGCTAAGATCAAGTGTAGTATCTGTTCTTATCAGTTTAATATCTGATACGTCCCCTATCTGGGGACCATATATTAAATGGATTTTTAGAACAGGGAGATGGAAAAAGAGCTTGCTCTGTCCACTCCACGCATTGACCTGGTATTGCAGTACCTCCAGGAACGGTGCACCCCTTCTTAACCCAGTTTCCAAAAGCAGAACTCAATTCACCTGATTCATATTAGCCCGATTTAATGAATTGGAAGAAAGCATACGTCTTCATATGCACCTCAATTTGGCCCATTCACTTTTCACACTTCCTCCTTTTGTTTTTTATCTTTCACACTTTTGACTTTCTTTATTCATCCAAATAGCAAACTCATCACCACTCAACCTGACCAACTCGGCTATGTCCCCGTGCTGCAGTTCTCTGTCTTATCTAGATCATTTGCAATTGAATGGAATAGATCCCTTTTGGACAAAGTGGATTCACCTGCTGCTGCAGTGACCACAGGTGTGATAAGATCTAGAATTGGCATCTGGTGCGATCTCTCCGCTTCCACTCCAAAGAAAGTTACCTGTTTATTCCTATCATGCATTGGTTTTTGGGGTTTTCTTTGAGTAATGATGATCTCTTTAGTAGTCTGTTGGCGCCCTCTCCTGGAGGAATAGTTTGCTTGCTCTTGGACATTCTAAAAGAGAGGTCATGATAGACATTGAGCTTCTGAGCTCAATTGGGGACAGTCATGGGTGATGAATGTTTGCAACCTACTGCGAAGCCTCATACCGCAATATAAGGAACGTCAAATACTAAGAAAGGGCGGCCTATGAAAGAATTACTACTTTCAATAAGTACACTTAAACGGCTAATTGGGAATAGAAAAACTGTAAAAAGCCCTCTGAGAAAGCCCCCCTCTAACCTTTGATAGTAAGCTTTTCTGTAGTCTGCCTGTTGATGTATTTTCCGTTTGAACTGTGCACAACATGAAGAGACGGAACACTGGCGGCTTGTCACAATGCCCCCCGATGACATCACAATAGCGCTGCTGCCTAGAAAACAAGCTGCGCAGAAGAAGTTGTTCTTTGGGTGGGAGGGTGGGCTAGTGGAAGGAGGGGGCAATCTCTTTTTTTCCCGGGTGGTAGGGGGATGACAGGAGAAGGGAAGCGGGTGGTGAGAAAGGTACAGAGGGCAGGGTTTGGGGGCTGGGAAGGAAAGGGAAAAGATTAGTGTTTGGGGATGATGAAAGGGCTTTCTACGGGTAAGGATGGCAAAGGGTGGCAGTGACGGAAAGTCAGGCAACCTGTCCTGTCCGTCTTTTTGTATCGTGAATTGGAAAGACTGCAAGGGGGAGGGGAGTTGCTTGCGCCCTAAAGGAGGAGTTATTCAGATTCATTGCAGTGGGCGGCGGCTGCAAAACGCACCATTCTTCTTGTTTTTGCTCTGCAAAGCAGCCTTTTCAAGGGTTGGCTTGGGTGACAAAATGTCTTGTGTAGGCGTGGGTTTGTCTCCCTCTCGCTCTCTCTCCCTAAGATGTGTCCGGCATAGGCCAGGGTGCCACTCGAGGCCCAAACCAATTCTGGTTATCGCTTCTCGGCCTTTTGGCTAAGATCAAGTGTAGTATCTGTTCTTATCAGTTTAATATCTGATACGTCCCCTATCTGGGGACCATATATTAAATGGATTTTTAGAACAGGGAGATGGAAAAAGAGCTTGCTCTGTCCACTCCACGCATTGACCTGGTATTGCAGTACCTCCAGGAACGGTGCACCCCTTCTTAACCCAGTTTCCAAAAGCAGAACTCAATTCACCTGATTCATATTAGCCCGATTTAATGAATTGGAAGAAAGCATACGTCTTCATATGCACCTCAATTTGGCCCATTCACTTTTCACACTTCCTCCTTTTGTTTTTTATCTTTCACACTTTTGACTTTCTTTATTCATCCAAATAGCAAACTCATCACCACTCAACCTGACCAACTCGGCTATGTCCCCGTGCTGCAGTTCTCTGTCTTATCTAGATCATTTGCAATTGAATGGAATAGATCCCTTTTGGACAAAGTGGATTCACCTGCTGCTGCAGTGACCACAGGTGTGATAAGATCTAGAATTGGCATCTGGTGCGATCTCTCCGCTTCCACTCCAAAGAAAGTTACCTGTTTATTCCTATCATGCATTGGTTTTTGGGGTTTTCTTTGAGTAATGATGATCTCTTTAGTAGTCTGATGGCGCCCTCTCCTGGAGGAATAGTTTGCTTTCTCTTGGACATTCTAAAAGAGAGGTCATGATAGACATTGAGCTTCTGAGCTCAATTGGGGACAGTCATGGGTGATGAATGTTTGCAACCTACTGCGAAGCCTCATACCGCAATATAAGGAACGTCAAATACTAAGAAAGGGCGGCCTATGAAAGAATTACTACTTTCAATAAGTACACTTAAACGGCTAATTGGGAATAGAAAAACTGTAAAAAGCCCTCTGAGAAAGCCCCCCTCTAACCTTTGATAGTAAGCTTTTCTGTAGTCTGCCTGTTGATGTATTTTCCGTTTGAACTGTGCACAACATGAAGAGACGGAACACTGGCGGCTTGTCACAATGCCCCCCGATGACATCACAATAGCGCTGCTGCCTAGAAAACAAGCTGCGCAGAAGAAGTTGTTCTTTGGGTGGGAGGGTGGGCTAGTGGAAGGAGGGGGCAATCTCTTTTTTTCCCGGGTGGTAGGGGGATGACAGGAGAAGGGAAGCGGGTGGTGAGAAAGGTACAGAGGGCAGGGTTTGGGGGCTGGGAAGGAAAGGGAAAAGATTAGGGTTTGGGGATGATGAAAGGGCTTTCTACGGGTAAGGATGGCAAAGGGTGGCAGTGACGGAAAGTCAGGCAACCTGTCCTGTCCGTCTTTTTGTATCGTGAATTGGAAAGACTGCAAGGGGGAGGGGAGTTGCTTGCGCCCTAAAGGAGGAGTTATTCAGATTCATTGCAGTGGGCGGCGGCTGCAAAACGCACCATTCTTCTTGTTTTTGCTCTGCAAAGCAGCCTTTTCAAGGGTTGGCTTGGGTGACAAAATGTCTTGTGTAGGCGTGGGTTTGTCTCCCTCTCGCTCTCTCTCCCTAAGATGTGTCCGGCATAGGCCAGGGTGCCACTCGAGGCCCAAACCAATTCTGGTTATCGCTTCTCGGCCTTTTGGCTAAGATCAAGTGTAGTATCTGTTCTTATCAGTTTAATATCTGATACGTCCCCTATCTGGGGACCATATATTAAATGGATTTTTAGAACAGGGAGATGGAAAAAGAGCTTGCTCTGTCCACTCCACGCATTGACCTGGTATTGCAGTACCTCCAGGAACGGTGCACCCCTTCTTAACCCAGTTTCCAAAAGCAGAACTCAATTCACCTGATTCATATTAGCCCGATTTAATGAATTGGAAGAAAGCATACGTCTTCATATGCACCTCAATTTGGCCCATTCACTTTTCACACTTCCTCCTTTTGTTTTTTATCTTTCACACTTTTGACTTTCTTTATTCATCCAAATAGCAAACTCATCACCACTCAACCTGACCAACTCGGCTATGTCCCCGTGCTGCAGTTCTCTGTCTTATCTAGATCATTTGCAATTGAATGGAATAGATCCCTTTTGGACAAAGTGGATTCACCTGCTGCTGCAGTGACCACAGGTGTGATAAGATCTAGAATTGGCATCTGGTGCGATCTCTCCGCTTCCACTCCAAAGAAAGTTACCTGTTTATTCCTATCATGCATTGGTTTTTGGGGTTTTCTTTGAGTAATGATGATCTCTTTAGTAGTCTGTTGGCGCCCTCTCCTGGAGGAATAGTTTGCTTGCTCTTGGACATTCTAAAAGAGAGGTCATGATAGACATTGAGCTTCTGAGCTCAATTGGGGACAGTCATGGGTGATGAATGTTTGCAACCTACTGCGAAGCCTCATACCGCAATATAAGGAACGTCAAATACTAAGAAAGGGCGGCCTATGAAAGAATTACTACTTTCAATAAGTACACTTAAACGGCTAATTGGGAATAGAAAAACTGTAAAAAGCCCTCTGAGAAAGCCCCCCTCTAACCTTTGATAGTAAGCTTTTCTGTAGTCTGCCTGTTGATGTATTTTCCGTTTGAACTGTGCACAACATGAAGAGACGGAACACTGGCGGCTTGTCACAATGCCCCCCGATGACATCACAATAGCGCTGCTGCCTAGAAAACAAGCTGCGCAGAAGAAGTTGTTCTTTGGGTGGGAGGGTGGGCTAGTGGAAGGAGGGGGCAATCTCTTTTTTTCCCGGGTGGTAGGGGGATGACAGGAGAAGGGAAGCGGGTGGTGAGAAAGGTACAGAGGGCAGGGTTTGGGGGCTGGGAAGGAAAGGGAAAAGATTAGGGTTTGGGGATGATGAAAGGGCTTTCTACGGGTAAGGATGGCAAAGGGTGGCAGTGACGGAAAGTCAGGCAACCTGTCCTGTCCGTCTTTTTGTATCGTGAATTGGAAAGACTGCAAGGGGGAGGGGAGTTGCTTGCGCCCTAAAGGAGGAGTTATTCAGATTCATTGCAGTGGGCGGCGGCTGCAAAACGCACCATTCTTCTTGTTTTTGCTCTGCAAAGCAGCCTTTTCAAGGGTTGGCTTGGGTGACAAAATGTCTTGTGTAGGCGTGGGTTTGTCTCCCTCTCGCTCTCTCTCCCTAAGATGTGTCCGGCATAGGCCAGGGTGCCACTCGAGGCCCAAACCAATTCTGGTTATCGCTTCTCGGCCTTTTGGCTAAGATCAAGTGTAGTATCTGTTCTTATCAGTTTAATATCTGATACGTCCCCTATCTGGGGACCATATATTAAATGGATTTTTAGAACAGGGAGATGGAAAAAGAGCTTGCTCTGTCCACTCCACGCATTGACCTGGTATTGCAGTACCTCCAGGAACGGTGCACCCCTTCTTAACCCAGTTTCCAAAAGCAGAACTCAATTCACCTGATTCATATTAGCCCGATTTAATGAATTGGAAGAAAGCATACGTCTTCATATGCACCTCAATTTGGCCCATTCACTTTTCACACTTCCTCCTTTTGTTTTTTATCTTTCACACTTTTGACTTTCTTTATTCATCCAAATAGCAAACTCATCACCACTCAACCTGACCAACTCGGCTATGTCCCCGTGCTGCAGTTCTCTGTCTTATCTAGATCATTTGCAATTGAATGGAATAGATCCCTTTTGGACAAAGTGGATTCACCTGCTGCTGCAGTGACCACAGGTGTGATAAGATCTAGAATTGGCATCTGGTGCGATCTCTCCGCTTCCACTCCAAAGAAAGTTACCTGTTTATTCCTATCATGCATTGGTTTTTGGGGTTTTCTTTGAGTAATGATGATCTCTTTAGTAGTCTGTTGGCGCCCTCTCCTGGAGGAATAGTTTGCTTGCTCTTGGACATTCTAAAAGAGAGGTCATGATAGACATTGAGCTTCTGAGCTCAATTGGGGACAGTCATGGGTGATGAATGTTTGCAACCTACTGCGAAGCCTCATACCGCAATATAAGGAACGTCAAATACTAAGAAAGGGCGGCCTATGAAAGAATTACTACTTTCAATAAGTACACTTAAACGGCTAATTGGGAATAGAAAAACTGTAAAAAGCCCTCTGAGAAAGCCCCCCTCTAACCTTTGATAGTAAGCTTTTCTGTAGTCTGCCTGTTGATGTATTTTCCGTTTGAACTGTGCACAACATGAAGAGACGGAACACTGGCGGCTTGTCACAATGCCCCCCGATGACATCACAATAGCGCTGCTGCCTAGAAAACAAGCTGCGCAGAAGAAGTTGTTCTTTGGGTGGGAGGGTGGGCTAGTGGAAGGAGGGGGCAATCTCTTTTTTTCCCGGGTGGTAGGGGGATGACAGGAGAAGGGAAGCGGGTGGTGAGAAAGGTACAGAGGGCAGGGTTTGGGGGCTGGGAAGGAAAGGGAAAAGATTAGGGTTTGGGGATGATGAAAGGGCTTTCTACGGGTAAGGATGGCAAAGGGTGGCAGTGACGGAAAGTCAGGCAACCTGTCCTGTCCGTCTTTTTGTATCGTGAATTGGAAAGACTGCAAGGGGGAGGGGAGTTGCTTGCGCCCTAAAGGAGGAGTTATTCAGATTCATTGCAGTGGGCGGCGGCTGCAAAACGCACCATTCTTCTTGTTTTTGCTCTGCAAAGCAGCCTTTTCAAGGGTTGGCTTGGGTGACAAAATGTCTTGTGTAGGCGTGGGTTTGTCTCCCTCTCGCTCTCTCTCCCTAAGATGTGTCCGGCATAGGCCAGGGTGCCACTCGAGGCCCAAACCAATTCTGGTTATCGCTTCTCGGCCTTTTGGCTAAGATCAAGTGTAGTATCTGTTCTTATCAGTTTAATATCTGATACGTCCCCTATCTGGGGACCATATATTAAATGGATTTTTAGAACAGGGAGATGGAAAAAGAGCTTGCTCTGTCCACTCCACGCATTGACCTGGTATTGCAGTACCTCCAGGAACGGTGCACCCCTTCTTAACCCAGTTTCCAAAAGCAGAACTCAATTCACCTGATTCATATTAGCCCGATTTAATGAATTGGAAGAAAGCATACGTCTTCATATGCACCTCAATTTGGCCCATTCACTTTTCACACTTCCTCCTTTTGTTTTTTATCTTTCACACTTTTGACTTTCTTTATTCATCCAAATAGCAAACTCATCACCACTCAACCTGACCAACTCGGCTATGTCCCCGTGCTGCAGTTCTCTGTCTTATCTAGATCATTTGCAATTGAATGGAATAGATCCCTTTTGGACAAAGTGGATTCACCTGCTGCTGCAGTGACCACAGGTGTGATAAGATCTAGAATTGGCATCTGGTGCGATCTCTCCGCTTCCACTCCAAAGAAAGTTACCTGTTTATTCCTATCATGCATTGGTTTTTGGGGTTTTCTTTGAGTAATGATGATCTCTTTAGTAGTCTGTTGGCGCCCTCTCCTGGAGGAATAGTTTGCTTGCTCTTGGACATTCTAAAAGAGAGGTCATGATAGACATTGAGCTTCTGAGCTCAATTGGGGACAGTCATGGGTGATGAATGTTTGCAACCTACTGCGAAGCCTCATACCGCAATATAAGGAACGTCAAATACTAAGAAAGGGCGGCCTATGAAAGAATTACTACTTTCAATAAGTACACTTAAACGGCTAATTGGGAATAGAAAAACTGTAAAAAGCCCTCTGAGAAAGCCCCCCTCTAACCTTTGATAGTAAGCTTTTCTGTAGTCTGCCTGTTGATGTATTTTCCGTTTGAACTGTGCACAACATGAAGAGACGGAACACTGGCGGCTTGTCACAATGCCCCCCGATGACATCACAATAGCGCTGCTGCCTAGAAAACAAGCTGCGCAGAAGAAGTTGTTCTTTGGGTGGGAGGGTGGGCTAGTGGAAGGAGGGGGCAATCTCTTTTTTTCCCGGGTGGTAGGGGGATGACAGGAGAAGGGAAGCGGGTGGTGAGAAAGGTACAGAGGGCAGGGTTTGGGGGCTGGGAAGGAAAGGGAAAAGATTAGGGTTTGGGGATGATGAAAGGGCTTTCTACGGGTAAGGATGGCAAAGGGTGGCAGTGACGGAAAGTCAGGCAACCTGTCCTGTCCGTCTTTTTGTATCGTGAATTGGAAAGACTGCAAGGGGGAGGGGAGTTGCTTGCGCCCTAAAGGAGGAGTTATTCAGATTCATTGCAGTGGGCGGCGGCTGCAAAACGCACCATTCTTCTTGTTTTTGCTCTGCAAAGCAGCCTTTTCAAGGGTTGGCTTGGGTGACAAAATGTCTTGTGTAGGCGTGGGTTTGTCTCCCTCTCGCTCTCTCTCCCTAAGATGTGTCCGGCATAGGCCAGGGTGCCACTCGAGGCCCAAACCAATTCTGGTTATCGCTTCTCGGCCTTTTGGCTAAGATCCAGTGAGGGAAACCTTGCTGGGTCTGGCCTGTGGGCTTTTACGTGGAAGGCGACTTCCGACGCTGTGAAGACTGCGATCGTGTGCCTTGGGCATATTTCTTGTAATGGCAGCTATAAAGAACACGGTTCGTCTGACTGTCTCGGTGGAGAAGAAGAATTCCCTACAGTTAGGACATATAGTGGAGAGCGTGATCATGGAGCTGGGCGGCATTGAGCTGGATAAAGTGTTTTGTATGCAGGAGTTCCCATCTACTGGTCAGTATGACATTTCATTTTACCATGAGGAAGACTGTCTGAATTTTTACCAAGACCTGCAGAGGCACCATAAGCATGAGTATATGAGGTACATTTCTGTTACTCCTTTATTTTCTGCAGTGGAGAGACCCCTGACTGTTCATATGTATAATCCATTTACTGAGACCACCATGGTAAAGGCCTTTTTGGCAAGATACTGCTCCTCTGTGAAAGGTGGCATTCCCCAGAGAAATGTCTTTAATGTATTCAATGGAAATATTAAATTTTGGGTACGTTTTAGACCTGACCCAGAGGGTGTTGGAGGTATCATGCACCCCCCGGCCAATTTTTCAATTGGTGGGAATAGGGGGTTTCTCCATTACCCTGGGCAACCATCCTTTTGCCGGAGTTGTTTCCGATATGGACACATTAAAGAAAATTGCCAGCAGGGACTTACCTGCAGAAACTGCAAGAAAGCAGGGCATGAGGCTGCTAACTGCCCCTCCCCCCCTGTATGTGACCTGTGTGGGGATGGGGATCATACATGTAAGTCCTGCCCGACCCTTGGGGATCAGTACGTTCTGGAGAGGAGAAATTTTGACAGGAAACAGGCTAGATTTAATGTCCGTGCAAACATTCAACCTGCAAAAATTGTTGAAAAACCTGCAGGAATTGGAATGGAGCCTGTAATGCCTGCTGCAGTGGGGGATTCCCATCCTCCGCCTGCTCCTGCTATTGCTGAGCCTGTGTCTGTTGGGGAGTGTAGTGCTCTGCAGGAGGTCACTGGTGACTTGCAGGTGCTGCAGGCCTCCGCTGATTCTGCACCTGTGCTATGTGAGGTGGCTGAGACTCCAGAGGCTGCTCAGGGGAATGCTGCAATCAGCACTGACTTCCCCCAGCTGAGCAGCCCTGACATGGACACCAGTACTGCTGACCTGTCTGCCCCTGGGGAAATCGCCATGTCATCATCCGACGAGGACGCTGCAGGTAACAGCAAGTATTCCCCTGCTGAGCTAGTGGCCTGCTTCCACAAGGTGGTCTCTAAGAGAAAAGACAAGAGACCAGTGAAGAGGCTGAAGACGGGGCCACGGGAGAAAGTTGATTTCTACTCCCAAAACCCCTTTGAGGTTCTTAGTCCAGACTCCAATGCCAGCACTACTTCTCTTTCAGGGGTCATTGAAGACCCTATATCTCCAGGACAATGCTTCCTATCTAATGAAGATGTGGCAGGGTTAGCAGATGTTATCCACTTTGCCAGTGGGACTTGAATGGTTTCTGTTTTGATGCTTTTTTCCTTTGTTTAATTTTTCAGCATGGCTTTGCAACTGAATATTGCCTCTCAGAATGTGAGGGTGTTTCAGTCGTCATATAAGCGTGCGTGTGTGCTTGATTTCTTATCTTCAAAACATTGTGATGTGGTGTGTGTGCAGGAATGTGGTCTGAATAGGGAACCTAAGAAGAGTGAGTGGGGTTTTGGGGAGGCGGTGTGGTCATTTTCTGCTATAAATAAGAATGATGGGGTGGGGGTTTTGATTCAAAATAAGGACATTAGGATAAAGCAAACTGTAATTGTAGAAGAGGGTAGATGTGTGTGTGTTATTTTATGTTATAGGGGGTGGGAATTTAAGCTTATTAATATCTATGCCCCTGCTGATAAAAATCAGAGACTCGCTCTTTTTGAGAAATTGCGTTTTTTTCTGCATGGTAAAATTCCTATTTTTGTTGTTGGTGATTTAAACTGCATCCTGGACAAAAGGGGCAGAGCTGGTTCATACGAGTCCAAGGTGGACGTGACCGGAAATTTATGGAATCGTTTAATTTCAGAGTTTTCGTTAAAGGACGCTGTGGATTCCAAGCCAGGACCCTTTACCTACCATGCAGATGATGGTCAGACCGAGTCCCGTTTGGACTATTTTTTCTTTTCTTCCACTGGGGTAAAATGTGTTAATTATTCGCAAGAAAGGGTTGTTTTCTCTGATCATGAGTGTCTGGTGGGGAGTTTTGAAATTGCTAATTTGTTTTATGGACGTGGTGTGTGGAAAATGAATGTCAGTCTGTTGCAGGATGAAAGGGTGAAGAAGGATTTTGTAAGGCAGTATGCATGGTGGGCTGCAAGGAAAAAAGGGTTTCCAAATTTATTGTTATGGTGGGATTGGGTGAAAGTGAGAATCAGTGTGTTTTTCAGGAAAGCTGGGTACAGGAAAGCCAGAAAGAGGAGAAATCTGTACAAGTGGCAGAATAGGAGGATTTCCTACCTGCATAAATGCAAATCTCTGGGTCTGGATGTAAAGTATGAGCTGGAGAAAGCTAAACGTGAGATGAAAGAGTGGTTTGGGGAGGAGGGCAGGAAAATTATTCTGAGATCTAAAATTGAGGTGAGAGAGAAGAATGAGAAGTGTACCAGTTTCTTCTTTAAGAAGATGTGTGGGGGTGGGCGAGAGATGAATGTAATGTTGGATGAGAATGGTAGTGAGGTGCATGGGAAGGATGTGATCGGTGTAGTGGCTGACTATTATAAGTCCCTGTATGGAGTGAAGGACTGCGATCTGGGGGAGGATGAGGAGGTTCTGAATGTGATTGACAACTTTGTACCTGAATCTGAGTTTCCTTTTTTGCTGAGTGACATTACAGAGGATGAAGTGAAGGAGGTGATTTTTAAGTCTGCTAAAAACAAGTCTCCAGGGGGTGATGGGATCCCTTGGGAGTTCTATAGTAAGTATTGGGATATTGTTGGGAAGGATGTGGTGTCTATTATGAAGTGTTTGTTTTCTGGTTGCAGGATGACGGACAGTATGAAGCAAGGAGTGGTGGTATTGCTGTTTAAGAAAGGTGACAGGCGAGTGGTGGGTAATTGGCGTCCGATCACGCTACTGAATGTGGATTATAAAATATTTGCCAAGCTTTTAGCCAATCGCATGAGGGAGGTAATCTCACATGTTATTATGGAGGATCAGGGGTGTGCGGTTCCTAAGAGGAGGATTCATGAAAATGTGATGTTAGTGAGAGATATGATTGGGGATTGTATGGCGAGGAAGAAGGGGGTGATTGTATGTGTGCTTGATTTTGAGAAGGCATTTGATAGGGTGGCGCATGTGTATTTGTTTTGTGTGTTGAGGAAAATGGGCTTTCCGGAGCATTTGGTTAGTTTATTGTATGGGCTCTATGAAGGGGCTAGGAGTAAGATTCAGGTGAATGGCTTTTTTACTGATAGCTTTGAGATACTTTCTGGGGTTCGGCAGGGGTGCCCTCTGTCACCCATTTTGTTTATTTGTGCTATAGAGCCGTTGTTACAATCTATTCGGAAGGATAAAGTGGTTAAAGGTCTATTGGTTCCGGGTAGTGGAGGAAAACATGTTAAAGCTTTAGGCTATATGGATGACATTTGTATTCTCTGTGAGAATGTCTGTGACGTGTCGAGAGTCAAGCTTCTGGTTAATTTGTTTTGTGTGGCTTCTGCCTTTAAAATTAATTGGGCCAAAAGTAAGATGAAAGGTTTTGGTCTGCCACGTGTTTTACATGATGATCAGATGGAGTGTGTCAGTTCCAGTGTTAGGATCTTAGGTATGGATTTTGATGAAGAGCTGAAAGGTAAGGAAAGTTGGGAGGAGTTAGGGGGTAAAATAGCTAAAAAATTGGAGTTCTGGAGGTTGAGGGATTTGTCCTTTACAGGAAAGGTCTTGATTGTGAAGAGTATCATTTTGCCTATGATACTTTATATTGCTTTGGTTTTTCCTCCATCAACTGTGGCTTTGAAAAAGATAAATCGGGTGCTTTTCTTGTTTTTGTGGGGATGTGGCATGGAAAGGGCAAAACGGGAGATATTGATGAAAAAGAAAAAGCATGGTGGTTTGGATTTTCCAAACTTGGAGGTTTTTATTGGTATAAACTATGTGGCTTTTTTCTGTGAGGTTTTTTCTAAAGATACTAAAGCCTCTTGTATGTTGAAGTATCAAGCAGGTTCTATGCTAGGAAGGCTGAAGTGGACTGTGCAGGATCTGAGGAAACCTTTTGCCTTCATTTGTCCTGAGTGGTACCTGTTTGTTGAGCTGTTTGTGAAGAAGTTCAGACTTGAGAAGTTTACTGTGAGTCAGTTCATGAAGGAGAAAAAGGAGATAAAAAGGTTGTGTGTGTACGGTTTTGCATGTGGTATCAGTGGTTTGAAATCTGCTGAGTATGAGGAAGTATGGGAAACACTGAAAAAGTATGAAATCTCTAACAAACAGAAAGATCTGTTATGGATGTCTTGGCATGGTGTGCTGCCGGTAAGATCTGTTCAGAAGAGGAGGGGATTGGTACCCTCAGAGAGGTGCCCGAGGACTGGATGTGGTGATACTGAGGATGTGGAACATGTTTTCTGGTCTTGTGGACATGCAAAGGACGTATGGAGTAATTTGGGTAAGTTGTGTTGGGAGTTGACGGGTGTAAGAGCTTTAACAGCTAAAATGGTTATGTTTGGTCTGTGTAGCTTGAGCACGAGGAAAGAACGAGTGTTTTGGTTGTTTCTGGCATGTGTGAAGGAAGTTCTGTGGAATACCAGGAATTTGTATGTATATAGGAATGAGAATCTTGAAGTGAATGATTGTGTCAGGATGGTTTTGGACAAACTGTATTTCTGCTATAAATGGGATGGTGAAAGAGGTATGGATGCTGAGGGTGAATGGAAATTTCTGAAATGGAAACACTGGGTGTAATGGTTTATACTTTTCTGCTTTTGGTTACTGATTTACGGCTATGGGTGTGTTATACACATTTTTATCACTCTTTTGAAATAAAATTGCCATGAGGATGAGTTTACGTCGCATCCGGTTAAGTTGTGAAACCTCTCTGAGGTGACACTTCTGATTCTGGATGATTACGCAACCTGAATGGTTTTAAAAAAAAAAAAAAAAAAAAAAAAAAAAAAATCTGTTCTTATCAGTTTAATATCTGATACGTCCCCTATCTGGGGACCATATATTAAATGGATTTTTAGAACAGGGAGATGGAAAAAGAGCTTGCTCTGTCCACTCCACGCATTGACCTGGTATTGCAGTACCTCCAGGACCGGTGCACCCCTTCTTAACCCAGTTTCCAAAAGCAGAACTCAATTCACCTGATTCATATTAGCCCGATTTAATGAATTGGAAGAAAGCATACGTCTTCATATGCACCTCAATTTGGCCCATTCACTTTTCACACTTCCTCCTTTTGTTTTTTATCTTTCACACTTTTGACTTTCTTTATTCATCCAAATAGCAAACTCATCACCACTCAACCTGACCAACTCGGCTATGTCCCGTGCTGCAGTTCTCTGTCTTATCTAGATCATTTGCAATTGAATGGAATAGATCCCTTTTGGACAAAGTGGATTCACCTGCTGCTGCAGTGACCACAGGTGTGATAAGATCTAGAATTGGCATCTGGTGCGATCTCTCCGCTTCCACTCCAAAGAAAGTTACCTGTTTATTCCTATCATGCATTGGTTTTTGGGGTTTTCTTTGAGTAATGATGATCTCTTTAGTAGTCTGTTGGCGCCCTCTCCTGGAGGAATAGTTTGCTTGCTCTTGGACATTCTAAAAGAGAGGTCATGATAGACATTGAGCTTCTGAGCTCAATTGGGGACAGTCATGGGTGATGAATGTTTGCAACCTGCTGCAAAGCCTCATACCGCAATATAAGGAACGTCAAATACTAAGAAAGGGCGGCCTATGAAAGAATTACTACTTTCAATAAGTACACTTAAACGGCTAATTGGGAATAGAAAAACTGTAAAAAGCCCTCTGAGAAAGCCCCCCTCTAACCTTTGATAGTAAGCTTTTCTGTAGTCTGCCTGTTGATGTATTTTCCGTTTGAACTGTGCACAACATGAAGAGACGGAACACTGGCGGCTTGTCACAATGCCCCCGCTGACATCACAATAGCGCTGCTGCCTAGAAAACAAGCTGCGCAGCAGAAGTTGTTCTTTGGGTGGGAGGGTGGGCTAGTGTAAGGAGGGGGCAAGCTCTTTTTTTCCCGGGTGGTAGGGGGATGACAGGAGAAGGGATGCGGGTGGTGAGAAGGGTACAGAGGGCAGGGTTTGGGGGCTGGGAAGGAAAGGGAAAAGATTAGGGTTTGGGGATGATGAAAGGGCTTTCTACGGGTAAGGATGGCAAAGGGTGGCAGTGACGGAAAGTCAGGCAACCTGTCCTGTCCGTCTTTTTGTATCGTGAATTGGAAAGACTGCAAGGGGGAGGGGAGTTGCTTGCGCCCTAAAGGAGGAGTTATTCAGATTCATTGCAGTGGGGGGCGGCGGCTGCAAAACGCACCATTCTTCTTGTTTTTGCTCTGCAAAGCAGCCTTTTCAAGGGTTGGCTTGGGTGACAAAATGTCTTCTGTAGGCGTGGGTTTGTCTCCCTCTCGCTCTCTCTCCCTAAGATGTGTCCGGCATAGGCCAGGGTGCCACTCGAGGCCCAAACCAATTCTGGTTATCGCTTCTCGGCCTTTTGGCTAAGATCAAGTGTAGTATCTGTTCTTATCAGTTTAATATCTGATACGTCCCCTATCTGGGGACCATATATTAAATGGATTTTTAGAACAGGGAGATGGAAAAAGAGCTTGCTCTGTCCACTCCACGCATTGACCTGGTATTGCAGTACCTCCAGGACCGGTGCACCCCTTCTTAACCCAGTTTCCAAAAGCAGAACTCAATTCACCTGATTCATATTAGCCCGATTTAATGAATTGGAAGAAAGCATACGTCTTCATATGCACCTCAATTTGGCCCATTCACTTTTCACACTTCCTCCTTTTGTTTTTTATCTTTCACACTTTTGACTTTCTTTATTCATCCAAATAGCAAACTCATCACCACTCAACCTGACCAACTCGGCTATGTCCCGTGCTGCAGTTCTCTGTCTTATCTAGATCATTTGCAATTGAATGGAATAGATCCCTTTTGGACAAAGTGGATTCACCTGCTGCTGCAGTGACCACAGGTGTGATAAGATCTAGAATTGGCATCTGGTGCGATCTCTCCGCTTCCACTCCAAAGAAAGTTACCTGTTTATTCCTATCATGCATTGGTTTTTGGGGTTTTCTTTGAGTAATGATGATCTCTTTAGTAGTCTGTTGGCGCCCTCTCCTGGAGGAATAGTTTGCTTGCTCTTGGACATTCTAAAAGAGAGGTCATGATAGACATTGAGCTTCTGAGCTCAATTGGGGACAGTCATGGGTGATGAATGTTTGCAACCTGCTGCAAAGCCTCATACCGCAATATAAGGAACGTCAAATACTAAGAAAGGGCGGCCTATGAAAGAATTACTACTTTCAATAAGTACACTTAAACGGCTAATTGGGAATAGAAAAACTGTAAAAAGCCCTCTGAGAAAGCCCCCCTCTAACCTTTGATAGTAAGCTTTTCTGTAGTCTGCCTGTTGATGTATTTTCCGTTTGAACTGTGCACAACATGAAGAGACGGAACACTGGCGGCTTGTCACAATGCCCCCGCTGACATCACAATAGCGCTGCTGCCTAGAAAACAAGCTGCGCAGCAGAAGTTGTTCTTTGGGTGGGAGGGTGGGCTAGTGTAAGGAGGGGGCAAGCTCTTTTTTTCCCGGGTGGTAGGGGGATGACAGGAGAAGGGATGCGGGTGGTGAGAAGGGTACAGAGGGCAGGGTTTGGGGGCTGGGAAGGAAAGGGAAAAGATTAGGGTTTGGGGATGATGAAAGGGCTTTCTACGGGTAAGGATGGCAAAGGGTGGCAGTGACGGAAAGTCAGGCAACCTGTCCTGTCCGTCTTTTTGTATCGTGAATTGGAAAGACTGCAAGGGGGAGGGGAGTTGCTTGCGCCCTAAAGGAGGAGTTATTCAGATTCATTGCAGTGGGGGGCGGCGGCTGCAAAACGCACCATTCTTCTTGTTTTTGCTCTGCAAAGCAGCCTTTTCAAGGGTTGGCTTGGGTGACAAAATGTCTTCTGTAGGCGTGGGTTTGTCTCCCTCTCGCTCTCTCTCCCTAAGATGTGTCCGGCATAGGCCAGGGTGCCACTCGAGGCCCAAACCAATTCTGGTTATCGCTTCTCGGCCTTTTGGCTAAGATCAAGTGTAGTATCTGTTCTTATCAGTTTAATATCTGATACGTCCCCTATCTGGGGACCATATATTAAATGGATTTTTAGAACAGGGAGATGGAAAAAGAGCTTGCTCTGTCCACTCCACGCATTGACCTGGTATTGCAGTACCTCCAGGACCGGTGCACCCCTTCTTAACCCAGTTTCCAAAAGCAGAACTCAATTCACCTGATTCATATTAGCCCGATTTAATGAATTGGAAGAAAGCATACGTCTTCATATGCACCTCAATTTGGCCCATTCACTTTTCACACTTCCTCCTTTTGTTTTTTATCTTTCACACTTTTGACTTTCTTTATTCATCCAAATAGCAAACTCATCACCACTCAACCTGACCAACTCGGCTATGTCCCGTGCTGCAGTTCTCTGTCTTATCTAGATCATTTGCAATTGAATGGAATAGATCCCTTTTGGACAAAGTGGATTCACCTGCTGCTGCAGTGACCACAGGTGTGATAAGATCTAGAATTGGCATCTGGTGCGATCTCTCCGCTTCCACTCCAAAGAAAGTTACCTGTTTATTCCTATCATGCATTGGTTTTTGGGGTTTTCTTTGAGTAATGATGATCTCTTTAGTAGTCTGTTGGCGCCCTCTCCTGGAGGAATAGTTTGCTTGCTCTTGGACATTCTAAAAGAGAGGTCATGATAGACATTGAGCTTCTGAGCTCAATTGGGGACAGTCATGGGTGATGAATGTTTGCAACCTGCTGCAAAGCCTCATACCGCAATATAAGGAACGTCAAATACTAAGAAAGGGCGGCCTATGAAAGAATTACTACTTTCAATAAGTACACTTAAACGGCTAATTGGGAATAGAAAAACTGTAAAAAGCCCTCTGAGAAAGCCCCCCTCTAACCTTTGATAGTAAGCTTTTCTGTAGTCTGCCTGTTGATGTATTTTCCGTTTGAACTGTGCACAACATGAAGAGACGGAACACTGGCGGCTTGTCACAATGCCCCCGCTGACATCACAATAGCGCTGCTGCCTAGAAAACAAGCTGCGCAGCAGAAGTTGTTCTTTGGGTGGGAGGGTGGGCTAGTGTAAGGAGGGGGCAAGCTCTTTTTTTCCCGGGTGGTAGGGGGATGACAGGAGAAGGGATGCGGGTGGTGAGAAGGGTACAGAGGGCAGGGTTTGGGGGCTGGGAAGGAAAGGGAAAAGATTAGGGTTTGGGGATGATGAAAGGGCTTTCTACGGGTAAGGATGGCAAAGGGTGGCAGTGACGGAAAGTCAGGCAACCTGTCCTGTCCGTCTTTTTGTATCGTGAATTGGAAAGACTGCAAGGGGGAGGGGAGTTGCTTGCGCCCTAAAGGAGGAGTTATTCAGATTCATTGCAGTGGGGGGCGGCGGCTGCAAAACGCACCATTCTTCTTGTTTTTGCTCTGCAAAGCAGCCTTTTCAAGGGTTGGCTTGGGTGACAAAATGTCTTCTGTAGGCGTGGGTTTGTCTCCCTCTCGCTCTCTCTCCCTAAGATGTGTCCGGCATAGGCCAGGGTGCCACTCGAGGCCCAAACCAATTCTGGTTATCGCTTCTCGGCCTTTTGGCTAAGATCAAGTGTAGTATCTGTTCTTATCAGTTTAATATCTGATACGTCCCCTATCTGGGGACCATATATTAAATGGATTTTTAGAACAGGGAGATGGAAAAAGAGCTTGCTCTGTCCACTCCACGCATTGACCTGGTATTGCAGTACCTCCAGGACCGGTGCACCCCTTCTTAACCCAGTTTCCAAAAGCAGAACTCAATTCACCTGATTCATATTAGCCCGATTTAATGAATTGGAAGAAAGCATACGTCTTCATATGCACCTCAATTTGGCCCATTCACTTTTCACACTTCCTCCTTTTGTTTTTTATCTTTCACACTTTTGACTTTCTTTATTCATCCAAATAGCAAACTCATCACCACTCAACCTGACCAACTCGGCTATGTCCCGTGCTGCAGTTCTCTGTCTTATCTAGATCATTTGCAATTGAATGGAATAGATCCCTTTTGGACAAAGTGGATTCACCTGCTGCTGCAGTGACCACAGGTGTGATAAGATCTAGAATTGGCATCTGGTGCGATCTCTCCGCTTCCACTCCAAAGAAAGTTACCTGTTTATTCCTATCATGCATTGGTTTTTGGGGTTTTCTTTGAGTAATGATGATCTCTTTAGTAGTCTGTTGGCGCCCTCTCCTGGAGGAATAGTTTGCTTGCTCTTGGACATTCTAAAAGAGAGGTCATGATAGACATTGAGCTTCTGAGCTCAATTGGGGACAGTCATGGGTGATGAATGTTTGCAACCTGCTGCAAAGCCTCATACCGCAATATAAGGAACGTCAAATACTAAGAAAGGGCGGCCTATGAAAGAATTACTACTTTCAATAAGTACACTTAAACGGCTAATTGGGAATAGAAAAACTGTAAAAAGCCCTCTGAGAAAGCCCCCCTCTAACCTTTGATAGTAAGCTTTTCTGTAGTCTGCCTGTTGATGTATTTTCCGTTTGAACTGTGCACAACATGAAGAGACGGAACACTGGCGGCTTGTCACAATGCCCCCGCTGACATCACAATAGCGCTGCTGCCTAGAAAACAAGCTGCGCAGCAGAAGTTGTTCTTTGGGTGGGAGGGTGGGCTAGTGTAAGGAGGGGGCAAGCTCTTTTTTTCCCGGGTGGTAGGGGGATGACAGGAGAAGGGATGCGGGTGGTGAGAAGGGTACAGAGGGCAGGGTTTGGGGGCTGGGAAGGAAAGGGAAAAGATTAGGGTTTGGGGATGATGAAAGGGCTTTCTACGGGTAAGGATGGCAAAGGGTGGCAGTGACGGAAAGTCAGGCAACCTGTCCTGTCCGTCTTTTTGTATCGTGAATTGGAAAGACTGCAAGGGGGAGGGGAGTTGCTTGCGCCCTAAAGGAGGAGTTATTCAGATTCATTGCAGTGGGGGGCGGCGGCTGCAAAACGCACCATTCTTCTTGTTTTTGCTCTGCAAAGCAGCCTTTTCAAGGGTTGGCTTGGGTGACAAAATGTCTTCTGTAGGCGTGGGTTTGTCTCCCTCTCGCTCTCTCTCCCTAAGATGTGTCCGGCATAGGCCAGGGTGCCACTCGAGGCCCAAACCAATTCTGGTTATCGCTTCTCGGCCTTTTGGCTAAGATCAAGTGTAGTATCTGTTCTTATCAGTTTAATATCTGATACGTCCCCTATCTGGGGACCATATATTAAATGGATTTTTAGAACAGGGAGATGGAAAAAGAGCTTGCTCTGTCCACTCCACGCATTGACCTGGTATTGCAGTACCTCCAGGACCGGTGCACCCCTTCTTAACCCAGTTTCCAAAAGCATAACTCAATTCACCTGATTCATATTAGCCCGATTTAATGAATTGGAAGAAAGCATACGTCTTCATATGCACCTCAATTTGGCCCATTCACTTTTCACACTTCCTCCTTTTGTTTTTTATCTTTCACACTTTTGACTTTCTTTATTCATCCAAATAGCAAACTCATCACCACTCAACCTGACCAACTCGGCTATGTCCCGTGCTGCAGTTCTCTGTCTTATCTAGATCATTTGCAATTGAATGGAATAGATCCCTTTTGGACAAAGTGGATTCACCTGCTGCTGCAGTGACCACAGGTGTGATAAGATCTAGAATTGGCATCTGGTGCGATCTCTCCGCTTCCACTCCAAAGAAAGTTACCTGTTTATTCCTATCATGCATTGGTTTTTGGGGTTTTCTTTGAGTAATGATGATCTCTTTAGTAGTCTGTTGGCGCCCTCTCCTGGAGGAATAGTTTGCTTGCTCTTGGACATTCTAAAAGAGAGGTCATGATAGACATTGAGCTTCTGAGCTCAATTGGGGACAGTCATGGGTGATGAATGTTTGCAACCTGCTGCAAAGCCTCATACCGCAATATAAGGAACGTCAAATACTAAGAAAGGGCGGCCTATGAAAGAATTACTACTTTCAATAAGTACACTTAAACGGCTAATTGGGAATAGAAAAACTGTAAAAAGCCCTCTGAGAAAGCCCCCCTCTAACCTTTGATAGTAAGCTTTTCTGTAGTCTGCCTGTTGATGTATTTTCCGTTTGAACTGTGCACAACATGAAGAGACGGAACACTGGCGGCTTGTCACAATGCCCCCGCTGACATCACAATAGCGCTGCTGCCTAGAAAACAAGCTGCGCAGCAGAAGTTGTTCTTTGGGTGGGAGGGTGGGCTAGTGTAAGGAGGGGGCAAGCTCTTTTTTTCCCGGGTGGTAGGGGGATGACAGGAGAAGGGATGCGGGTGGTGAGAAGGGTACAGAGGGCAGGGTTTGGGGGCTGGGAAGGAAAGGGAAAAGATTAGGGTTTGGGGATGATGAAAGGGCTTTCTACGGGTAAGGATGGCAAAGGGTGGCAGTGACGGAAAGTCAGGCAACCTGTCCTGTCCGTCTTTTTGTATCGTGAATTGGAAAGACTGCAAGGGGGAGGGGAGTTGCTTGCGCCCTAAAGGAGGAGTTATTCAGATTCATTGCAGTGGGGGGCGGCGGCTGCAAAACGCACCATTCTTCTTGTTTTTGCTCTGCAAAGCAGCCTTTTCAAGGGTTGGCTTGGGTGACAAAATGTCTTCTGTAGGCGTGGGTTTGTCTCCCTCTCGCTCTCTCTCCCTAAGATGTGTCCGGCATAGGCCAGGGTGCCACTCGAGGCCCAAACCAATTCTGGTTATCGCTTCTCGGCCTTTTGGCTAAGATCAAGTGTAGTATCTGTTCTTATCAGTTTAATATCTGATACGTCCCCTATCTGGGGACCATATATTAAATGGATTTTTAGAACAGGGAGATGGAAAAAGAGCTTGCTCTGTCCACTCCACGCATTGACCTGGTATTGCAGTACCTCCAGGACCGGTGCACCCCTTCTTAACCCAGTTTCCAAAAGCAGAACTCAATTCACCTGATTCATATTAGCCCGATTTAATGAATTGGAAGAAAGCATACGTCTTCATATGCACCTCAATTTGGCCCATTCACTTTTCACACTTCCTCCTTTTGTTTTTTATCTTTCACACTTTTGACTTTCTTTATTCATCCAAATAGCAAACTCATCACCACTCAACCTGACCAACTCGGCTATGTCCCGTGCTGCAGTTCTCTGTCTTATCTAGATCATTTGCAATTGAATGGAATAGATCCCTTTTGGACAAAGTGGATTCACCTGCTGCTGCAGTGACCACAGGTGTGATAAGATCTAGAATTGGCATCTGGTGCGATCTCTCCGCTTCCACTCCAAAGAAAGTTACCTGTTTATTCCTATCATGCATTGGTTTTTGGGGTTTTCTTTGAGTAATGATGATCTCTTTAGTAGTCTGTTGGCGCCCTCTCCTGGAGGAATAGTTTGCTTGCTCTTGGACATTCTAAAAGAGAGGTCATGATAGACATTGAGCTTCTGAGCTCAATTGGGGACAGTCATGGGTGATGAATGTTTGCAACCTGCTGCAAAGCCTCATACCGCAATATAAGGAACGTCAAATACTAAGAAAGGGCGGCCTATGAAAGAATTACTACTTTCAATAAGTACACTTAAACGGCTAATTGGGAATAGAAAAACTGTAAAAAGCCCTCTGAGAAAGCCCCCCTCTAACCTTTGATAGTAAGCTTTTCTGTAGTCTGCCTGTTGATGTATTTTCCGTTTGAACTGTGCACAACATGAAGAGACGGAACACTGGCGGCTTGTCACAATGCCCCCGCTGACATCACAATAGCGCTGCTGCCTAGAAAACAAGCTGCGCAGCAGAAGTTGTTCTTTGGGTGGGAGGGTGGGCTAGTGTAAGGAGGGGGCAAGCTCTTTTTTTCCCGGGTGGTAGGGGGATGACAGGAGAAGGGATGCGGGTGGTGAGAAGGGTACAGAGGGCAGGGTTTGGGGGCTGGGAAGGAAAGGGAAAAGATTAGGGTTTGGGGATGATGAAAGGGCTTTCTACGGGTAAGGATGGCAAAGGGTGGCAGTGACGGAAAGTCAGGCAACCTGTCCTGTCCGTCTTTTTGTATCGTGAATTGGAAAGACTGCAAGGGGGAGGGGAGTTGCTTGCGCCCTAAAGGAGGAGTTATTCAGATTCATTGCAGTGGGGGGCGGCGGCTGCAAAACGCACCATTCTTCTTGTTTTTGCTCTGCAAAGCAGCCTTTTCAAGGGTTGGCTTGGGTGACAAAATGTCTTCTGTAGGCGTGGGTTTGTCTCCCTCTCGCTCTCTCTCCCTAAGATGTGTCCGGCATAGGCCAGGGTGCCACTCGAGGCCCAAACCAATTCTGGTTATCGCTTCTCGGCCTTTTGGCTAAGATCAAGTGTAGTGTTGTTCGAAGAGGTGGTTTAAGCTCCAGGCCACCTTAGTACAATGATACAATGCACACTGGAAGGTTGCGCTTGCTAGTACTCTGGGTGGATAGTATATTCATCTAGTGGAAAACATGGCCCTACCAGGATCGAGGCTATTAGACTGAGTAAGGATGGGGGGCTATGGTACAACGTGCCCCAGGGCTGTGGACCCTGGAGTGAGTCTGAGCTTGCTGGCTTGGGACCCCGGCAAGCCTTGGGCTCTGTAGCACACCGTACCTTGCCTTTTCATACTTTTTGAGCATATTACCCTATCCCGGCCTTCTGGCTAGGAAGGGAAATTTTTATAATCCCGGTCGGAGGTCTGGTCAGCTTTGGGCTGAGAAACTAACACCCGGTTGGAGGTCCGGGTCAGCTTCGGCTGAGAAACCAACACCCGGTTGGAGGTCTGGGTCAGCTTCGGCTGAGAAACCAACACCCGGTTGGAGGTCCGGTTAGCCTTGGGCTGAGAAACCAACACCGTTTGATGGTCCGGGCAGTTTCGGCTGCGAAACCAACAACTAGTAGCTCTCTACTCCACTTGGGTAAGATGCCTGGGTGGACGCTGGGAGCAACGACAAGGCTCAACCAGGCTTCGGCTTGGGGGAGCACCGAAGATCCCTGACCCTTGCTGTGGCCTTCTGGCTCGGAGGGACGGGGTTGATTTTTGGGGACCCTCTCCTCACGGTGGGGTCCACACGAATCCTAGCCTTTGCACTGTTTTTGGTGTGACTTCGGTCATGCATTTTTTGTGGTGCTTTGGAAAGCTTCATTAAATCTGTTCTTATCAGTTTAATATCTGATACGTCCCCTATCTGGGGACCATATATTAAATGGATTTTTAGAACAGGGAGATGGAAAAAGAGCTTGCTCTGTCCACTCCACGCATTGACCTGGTATTGCAGTACCTCCAGGACCGGTGCACCCCTTCTTAACCCAGTTTCCAAAAGCAGAACTCAATTCACCTGATTCATATTAGCCCGATTTAATGAATTGGAAGAAAGCATACGTCTTCATATGCACCTCAATTTGGCCCATTCACTTTTCACACTTCCTCCTTTTGTTTTTTATCTTTCACACTTTTGACTTTCTTTATTCATCCAAATAGCAAACTCATCACCACTCAACCTGACCAACTCGGCTATGTCCCTGTCACAAACCACCGGGGGGGTCACTCAGAAATCCCCCGCGCTGGCTACCAGTACGTCACAATCGGGGGGTAACAAGTGGGGTCACCCCTCCTTTATACCTCCCGACCGACAGACAGAGCACGTGACGCGCTCTCTAGCGCCCCTCTTATAGTCAGGCCAATTATGGAATTGCCCGACAATAAGCAAGGAGGCCGCTATACTACTTATGCCGATTATTGAAGGGTCCCCGGTGAGAGTAGGGTATATATTCCCCCGACCTCCGCGGGCGGAATATATAATATCTTCCCGAATCTCACTGGCCTCCCCACAATAATCCTTGGCACAATTCGCTGCCACCAACCGATTTACGGTAACTATTAGCCGAACACACAGACGTGGGATTCGAGATCGAGATAACAGAACAGCCCAAGATTAATTATATAATTTAATCAGCTTAAAGCACACTAGAACTACAATATATACAATAGGGAATCTACAGAATATACATATGTCAGAGTACAGTTACAATCAAAGCATGGGTTACAAACAGGCATACACAGTTCCAGCAGTTACCTTGTTGCGTCTGGCCACAGGGGGGCGCTGTAGACCAGGTTTCCAGGAACTCCCACAGATGTTTCCTACACGTGCCCCCAGCGAGAAGAACCCTGGAAAATGGCCGAAGTAGGGTTATCAACCTGGCCAAATCCAGGTCCCCTCCTACCTTCGTGACCTCACAGGGAGCACTGCTCCACCCCTGGCTTGAGTTATGGACAATATCCCAACATGGAATATGGGCCATAACTTTGCCTGGGAGCGTCGTAGGCGGACGCCAATGCTCTCATTGTGACAGTTATGAATTTAGCTACAGAACGAGGGGACTCATGACCTGTCTGCCAGTTCCCCATTGGCTGATATCACGCCTGGGGCATTTCCCAATGTCCTGTTCCCATAAAAAGGGGGTGCCGGCATCGTCCACATGCGGAGACACCATTTTTATGGTTGCCATATTTATCGGAAATATGGCTTGCGAGATATGAACCATTTTTTACTGGAGTCGTTCTGTCTGGCTATTTCCATAGCCTTGCTAACTAGCTAGCAGCTCCTACTACAGGGTGACGGCAGGGAGTCATCCTGTGTCCATTGTCCTAAAGCCACCTAATTTCCATATCACAGGACATGGCCATGGATTTGTTGCTAAACCAGTTGTGTGAAGGGAAGGGGGTAGTGACACCAGGAGAGGGCTTCCTGACATGACTTGAATGTCATGATTTATCGTCATATCTCCGGATTTACCTCACACCTCCCCCCTTTTGAGGGCGCTAGGGGGCAGCACACTCCGGTGTTCCCCCGTGCGCCCGTCCGCGACCTCTCCTTGTCGGGACAGCCCGTCTGCGTTACCGTGGTCACGGCCCCTTTTGTGGCGAATGGTGAAGTTGTATTGCTGGAGCGCAAGGCTCCATCGCAACAATCGCCCATTCGTCCCAGAGACGGTGTGCAACCAGCTGAGGGGATTGTGGCCCGTCTCCACGATGAAGTGGCGCCCGTATAGATAGGGTTGCAGACGCTGCAGGGCCCACACTATGGCCAGGCACTCCTTCTCCATTGTAGAATAGGCCACTTCCCTTGGTAACAGCTTCCTGCTCAGGTACAAGACTGGGTGCTCTTGGCTCGCAGAGTCCACCTGGCTGAGCACCGCACCGAGGCCGAAGTCACTGGCGTCGGTCTGTACTACAAACGGCCGCGTGAAGTCGGCTGCCTGTAGCACGGGCGGGCTGGACAGGGCGTCCTTTAGGGCCCGGAAGGCTGTCTCGCAGTCCATTGTCCAATCGACTGCAGAGGGCAGCTTCTTCTTGGTGAGGTCCGTCAAGGGCTTTGCCAGGCTACTATAGCATAGAACAAACCTCCTATAGTACCCAGCGGTCCCCAAGAAGGACATCACCTGCTTCTTGGTCCTGGGGGTGGGCCAGGATGCGATGGCTTCCACCTTCTCAGGCTCGGGCTTCAGTGTTCTCCCACCTACCCGGTGACCGAGGTACTGGACCTCGCTCATGGCCAGCTGACACTTGCCCGGCTTGATGGTCAAACCTGCCCGGTGGACCCGCCTGAGCACCTGTGCTAGATGCTCTAGGTGATCTTCCCAGGTGGGACTGAAGACGGCAATGTCATCCAGGTACGCGGCCGCGTACCCTTCAAGTCCCTTGAGCAGGGTGTTGACCATCCGCTGGAAAGTGGCAGGGGCATTCCTCATCCCGAATGGCATCACCGTGGACTCGTACAGTCCGAATGGGGTAATAAAGGCAGAGCGTTCCCTGGCCTTGCGAGTCAGGGGGATCTGCCAATATCCCCGGCTCAGATCCATGATGGTCAGGTACTGAGCCCCGGCCAACTGATCGAGCAGGTCATCGATGCGTGGCATTGGGTACGCATCGGCGACCGTGACAGCATTGAGCCCCCTGTAGTCCACGCAGAACCGAGTGGTTCGGTCCTTCTTAGGGACGAGGACTACAGGCGAGGCCCAAGCGCTGTTGGATGCCTGGATCACCCCCAGCTTCAGCATCTCGTCAATCTCCTGGCGCATGTGTTGCTGCACTTCCAGGGAGACCCGATATGCTGAACGCCGGATCGGGGGATGATCCCCAGTGTCCACGTGATGGACAGCCAAGTCAGTCCTTCCGGGCTGGTTGGTAAACAACCCCCGGAAGGGGAGGAGGGTGGCCCACAGCTGGGACCGTTGGTCCGCCAAGAGCTGGTGGCCAACCTCCACATCCTCAATGGATCCGCCTGCCCTAACCTGGGCTAGCATATCCAAGAGGGTTTCCACTTCTCCCTCCTCGGGCAGGTTGCACACGGGGAGCGCACATGCCTCCCGCTCATGATGTGCCTTCATCATGTTCACATGGAAGGGCTTCCGCCTTCCACGGGCAGGGTCCAGGGTGACCAGGTACGTCACAGGGTTGAGCTGCTGGTACACGAGGTATGGGCCTTCCCAGGCTGCCTGAAGCTTGTCCTGTGGTACGGGGACCAGTACCCACACCTCTTGACCCACTTGGTAGGTCCTCTCACAAGCGTTCTGGTCGTACCAACGCTTCTGATCGGCCTGGGCTTGAGCCATATTGTCGTGTACCAGTTGCGTCAAGGCCTGCATTTTGTCCCGGAAGCGCATGACATACTCGATAACCGACACTCCAGGGGTGGCCAAATCCCCTTCCCAAGCCTCTTTCACCAGAGCCAGGGGGCCCCGCACACGTCGCCCGTACAGGAGCTCAAACGGTGAGAATCCTGTTGAGGCCTGTGGAACCTCCCGGTAAGCAAATAACAGGTGTGGGAGATACCGCTCCCAGTCACGCCCATGGGAGTCGACCAACATCTTAAGCATCTGCTTCAAGGTGCCATTGAACCGCTCGCACAGGCCATTAGTCTGTGGATGGTACGGGCTGGCCACCAGATGTCGCACCTGGACTTGCTTACAGAGGGTCTCCATCAGCTGGGACATGAATTGGGTCCCCCGGTCGGTGAGCATTTCCTGGGGAAAACCCACTCGGGAGAAAATCTCCAGCAATGCGGTGGCCACCTTGTCAGCCCGAATGGACGACAAGGCCACTGCTTCTGGGTACCGGGTGGCATAGTCCACTACCGTCAGTATGAAGCGTTTCCCGGAGCTGCTGGGGATGGCCAGCGGGCCGACCAGATCCACAGCCACCCTCCTGAAAGGCTCATCGATGATTGGCAGAGATACCAGTGGGGCTTTGGGGCGTGGCCCCGCCTTCCCCACTCTCTGACAGGTTTCACACGAACGGCAGTAGGCAGCCACATCGGCCCCCATTTTTGGCCAGTAGAAATGCTGGTTTAACCTGGCCTTGGTCTTAGCGATCCCTAGGTGTCCGGCCATCGGAATCTCATGTGCGATCCGCAACAACTCCGTCCGGAACGGATAGGGTACCACCAACTGTCGGTCCCTGGGCCACGCCTCCGGTGAACCCTGCTGGACCGTGGCCCGGTACAGCCGTCCTTGGTCCCAGACCACTCGCTCCGGGTCCGAGTCCGAGGGAGGCTGTGCCGCCTGCTCCTTTAGAGCTTTCAGGCTGTCGTCAGCTTCTAACGCTGCCTGAAACCCCTGACCAGATGTGGCCAGAATCGACGAGACTGTCACATCTTCGGTCAGTACCCCGGGACCTGTGTCCTGGCCTCCACCTGACTCGGCTGCCACTTGGTCAGAAGGGGAAGAGCTATCGGACCTCCGGGAGGCCCCTTGGCTTCCAGCACTCCCACTGCGGGTGACAGCGGCCACAGCCGCTGCGACCGTGGGTCGTGCCTGCTCCTCCTCCGTTCCTGACCAAGTCGCCGGTTCAGGCAGACCTACCTGGCTTCCTGACACCCCGGTTGTGGGGGAACCATGCACCGAGATCTTACCTGGGAGCACTTCCGCTCCTGGACCGGCCCCAATCTCACCTGCCTGTTCCCCTCCTGCAGCAACAGAACCCCGCTGTGAAATCTCTGGGGACCCCACATTTGCTGTGGTAGCCCCCACCCCACACACTGGTCCTCCCCCTGCAGCACCCTGCTCTCTGCTTATCCCTGCAGAGGGCAACAGATCCCAGCTCACAGGCTGGTTACTTGTAGAGGCATTGTCACACCTTTCTCTGACCCCCTCCCCTGTCACAGCTGCAGCTGAGTGTGTGTCTATGGTGTCTATGCAAGCAGAAATATCAGAGTTCACTCCCTCCTCCCTTACATCATTCATAGATAACACATTAACATTGTTAGGAGTCATGTCAATACTGGCTGAAGGTTCAGCCCTTGGTTGGGGCCCAAACTGGGAGGTTATCTGCCCCAAATCTGTCCCAAGTAGCACGTTTGCAGGGATCCGATCAGTTACCCCCACCTCCCTCACCCCTCGCCCTGCGCCCCAGTCCACATAAATGTCAGCAACAGGCAGCGCCGGGTCAGTGCCTCCAATCCCGGAGACAGCGAGGGTTTTTCCAGGGATCAAGTCTTGGGGGGACACCATCTCAGGCCGCACCAGAGTCACTTCCGAGGCGCTGTCTCGCAGTCCTATGGTCACAGACTGGCCGACGGTGACAGGTTGGAAGCTGTCCAGGGACCTACCACCACCCCCACCCACACAATACACCTTGGGCGGCCCTTGGGACGGGGACGGAGCCGGGGCCTTGGGACGCTGAGGGCACATGGCCTTGAAGTGTCCAGGTAGGTTGCACTGGTGGCACCGTCTTGGTTCCGCCACGGGCCTGGAGAGGGGAGTTGAGGGGGACACCCCCTGCAGTCTAGGGGCAGGTGGGGCAGTCGCAGAATTCATCTTACCCCCTCTCCAGGTGCTGCTGGTGGCCGCTCTCCTGGCCTCAGGGGCCCGATTGTTGGTGTAGTCATCTGCCAGGGCAGCTGTAGCCGTGGATCCCTTTGGCTTCTGGTCTCGGATGAACTGGCGGAGATCCTCAGGGCAGTTCCACAAGAGTTGCTCCGTGATGAACAAGTCCAGGATCTCCGGTCCGGTGGAAAGCTGCAGGCCTTGGGTCCAGTGGTCGGCAGCTCGGGCAAGTGCCCGCCGGTGGTCAGCCCAGGAGTCCTTTGGTCCCTTCTGCAGCGTCCGGAACTTCTTGCGGTAGGACTCCGGGGTGAGGTTGTACTGTTGGATCAGGGCCCGCTTGATGGTGTCGTAGCCCTGATCCGCCTCAGCAGGCAAG
This sequence comes from Anomaloglossus baeobatrachus, assembly GCF_048569485.1. Classification (NCBI taxonomy): domain Eukaryota; kingdom Metazoa; phylum Chordata; class Amphibia; order Anura; family Aromobatidae; genus Anomaloglossus; species Anomaloglossus baeobatrachus. The sequence goes on from NW_027442379.1 coordinate 97,661, forward strand.
TCCCCAAGGATATCCAGGGCCTTACCCCTTAAACGGGGGGTCAGGTATTTGGCCCACTGGTCCTTGTTCAGATGGTGCTGCAAGCAAGTCCGCTCAAAAGCAGTCAAGAAAGAGTCCAAGTCTCCATCCTTCTCCAGCACTGGGAAGTCCTCAACACGGACCTTTGGAAGTTTGGTGTCTTGAAGGTCACGTGTGGCTGATGAGGGCCGGAGCTGAGCTAGCTGCAGCTGGTAGTCACGCTCTGCCTGGCGCTCTTCACGCGCTGCCTGCCGCTCTGCCCTGCGCTCTGCCATGAGTATCTCGTAGGTATCCCGGTCTCCAGCCTGGAGAAGGGCCATAGCCATTTGAAGAAGGCTATCCGAGCCTCCCAGGCTCGGTGGAATGGCACGTGGTGATCTGCGGCCCGCTGCGGAGCCTGGTGATTCACTGTCCATTGCAGAGCGGAGGGCTGGCATCTGGCTCGTTGAGGACCCTTGGGCGAGCTGCTCCTCATCTTGTCCAGCAGTGCCCGGTTGTGCAATGTCCTCTGCAGAGCTGTTTTCTGGCGTCGAGCTCCTGGAGGACTCGTGGGCAACCTCCTCATTGCTGTCCACAGCACCGTCCTCCCTCTCTTCGGCTCCTGCTTTAGCATTGGCCAGTTGCATAGCTCTGCTCCTGGTGCCATCAGCCATTCTTGCAGACTTTTGGTCACTGACACAGAACTGACACCTGATGCCTCCACACACCTTACAGTATCTGCACTCTGACACTCTAGTGTTGAGCTAGTCTGAAGACCCCAGCAGCCACAGCTGCTGCAGGCAGTCTTTAGTGTCTGGGAGTATGGGTCTCACACTCACACACACTATTATCTCGATCCCACCGCTATGCCACCAATATGTCACAAACCACCGGGGGGGTCACTCAGAAATCCCCCGCGCTGGCTACCAGTACGTCACAATCGGGGGGTAACAAGTGGGGTCACCCCTCCTTTATACCTCCCGACCGACAGACAGAGCACGTGACGCGCTCTCTAGCGCCCCTCTTATAGTCAGGCCAATTATGGAATTGCCCGACAATAAGCAAGGAGGCCGCTATACTACTTATGCCGATTATTGAAGGGTCCCCGGTGAGAGTAGGGTATATATTCCCCCGACCTCCGCGGGCGGAATATATAATATCTTCCCGAATCTCACTGGCCTCCCCACAATAATCCTTGGCACAATTCGCTGCCACCAACCGATTTACGGTAACTATTAGCCGAACACACAGACGTGGGATTCGAGATCGAGATAACAGAACAGCCCAAGATTAATTATATAATTTAATCAGCTTAAAGCACACTAGAACTACAATATATACAATAGGGAATCTACAGAATATACATATGTCAGAGTACAGTTACAATCAAAGCATGGGTTACAAACAGGCATACACAGTTCCAGCAGTTACCTTGTTGCGTCTGGCCACAGGGGGGCGCTGTAGACCAGGTTTCCAGGAACTCCCACAGATGTTTCCTACACGTGCCCCCAGCGAGAAGAACCCTGGAAAATGGCCGAAGTAGGGTTATCAACCTGGCCAAATCCAGGTCCCCTCCTACCTTCGTGACCTCACAGGGAGCACTGCTCCACCCCTGGCTTGAGTTATGGACAATATCCCAACATGGAATATGGGCCATAACTTTGCCTGGGAGCGTCGTAGGCGGACGCCAATGCTCTCATTGTGACAGTTATGAATTTAGCTACAGAACGAGGGGACTCATGACCTGTCTGCCAGTTCCCCATTGGCTGATATCACGCCTGGGGCATTTCCCAATGTCCTGTTCCCATAAAAAGGGGGTGCCGGCATCGTCCACATGCGGAGACACCATTTTTATGGTTGCCATATTTATCGGAAATATGGCTTGCGAGATATGAACCATTTTTTACTGGAGTCGTTCTGTCTGGCTATTTCCATAGCCTTGCTAACTAGCTAGCAGCTCCTACTACAGGGTGACGGCAGGGAGTCATCCTGTGTCCATTGTCCTAAAGCCACCTAATTTCCATATCACAGGACATGGCCATGGATTTGTTGCTAAACCAGTTGTGTGAAGGGAAGGGGGTAGTGACACCAGGAGAGGGCTTCCTGACATGACTTGAATGTCATGATTTATCGTCATATCTCCGGATTTACCTCACAGTCCCGTGCTGCAGTTCTCTGTCTTATCTAGATCATTTGCAATTGAATGGAATAGATCCCTTTTGGACAAAGTGGATTCACCTGCTGCTGCAGTGACCACAGGTGTGATAAGATCTAGAATTGGCATCTGGTGCGATCTCTCCGCTTCCACTCCAAAGAAAGTTACCTGTTTATTCCTATCATGCATTGGTTTTTGGGGTTTTCTTTGAGTAATGATGATCTCTTTAGTAGTCTGTTGGCGCCCTCTCCTGGAGGAATAGTTTGCTTGCTCTTGGACATTCTAAAAGAGAGGTCATGATAGACATTGAGCTTCTGAGCTCAATTGGGGACAGTCATGGGTGATGAATGTTTGCAACCTGCTGCAAAGCCTCATACCGCAATATAAGGAACGTCAAATACTAAGAAAGGGCGGCCTATGAAAGAATTACTACTTTCAATAAGTACACTTAAACGGCTAATTGGGAATAGAAAAACTGTAAAAAGCCCTCTGAGAAAGCCCCCCTCTAACCTTTGATAGTAAGCTTTTCTGTAGTCTGCCTGTTGATGTATTTTCCGTTTGAACTGTGCACAACATGAAGAGACGGAACACTGGCGGCTTGTCACAATGCCCCCGCTGACATCACAATAGCGCTGCTGCCTAGAAAACAAGCTGCGCAGCAGAAGTTGTTCTTTGGGTGGGAGGGTGGGCTAGTGTAAGGAGGGGGCAAGCTCTTTTTTTCCCGGGTGGTAGGGGGATGACAGGAGAAGGGATGCGGGTGGTGAGAAGGGTACAGAGGGCAGGGTTTGGGGGCTGGGAAGGAAAGGGAAAAGATTAGGGTTTGGGGATGATGAAAGGGCTTTCTACGGGTAAGGATGGCAAAGGGTGGCAGTGACGGAAAGTCAGGCAACCTGTCCTGTCCGTCTTTTTGTATCGTGAATTGGAAAGACTGCAAGGGGGAGGGGAGTTGCTTGCGCCCTAAAGGAGGAGTTATTCAGATTCATTGCAGTGGGGGGCGGCGGCTGCAAAACGCACCATTCTTCTTGTTTTTGCTCTGCAAAGCAGCCTTTTCAAGGGTTGGCTTGGGTGACAAACTGTCTTCTGTAGGCGTGGGTTTGTCTCCCTCTCGCTCTCTCTCCCTAAGATGTGTCCGGCATAGGCCAGGGTGCCACTCGAGGCCCAAACCAATTCTGGTTATCGCTTCTCGGCCTTTTGGCTAAGATCAAGTGTAGTTTGGGAGGGTACTACCTTGGTTGGTGCTGAAAGGTGCCAGGGTATTGCACAACTGCTGGCCTTGGGGGAGTGTGCATCGTAGGATGTCATAGCCCTCTTGTGACGGACAGTTACCTGGGCAACGAGAGGCGGTCACTTTATTATTTTCAAACTCATCCTTCAAAAAAAAAAAAAAAAAAAAAAAAAAAAAAAATCTGTTCTTATCAGTTTAATATCTGATACGTCCCCTATCTGGGGACCATATATTAAATGGATTTTTAGAACAGGGAGATGGAAAAAGAGCTTGCTCTGTCCACTCCACGCATTGACCTGGTATTGCAGTACCTCCAGGACCGGTGCACCCCTTCTTAACCCAGTTTCCAAAAGCAGAACTCAATTCACCTGATTCATATTAGCCCGATTTAATGAATTGGAAGAAAGCATACGTCTTCATATGCACCTCAATTTGGCCCATTCACTTTTCACACTTCCTCCTTTTGTTTTTTATCTTTCACACTTTTGACTTTCTTTATTCATCCAAATAGCAAACTCATCACCACTCAACCTGACCAACTCGGCTATGTCCCGTGCTGCAGTTCTCTGTCTTATCTAGATCATTTGCAATTGAATGGAATAGATCCCTTTTGGACAAAGTGGATTCACCTGCTGCTGCAGTGACCACAGGTGTGATAAGATCTAGAATTGGCATCTGGTGCGATCTCTCCGCTTCCACTCCAAAGAAAGTTACCTGTTTATTCCTATCATGCATTGGTTTTTGGGGTTTTCTTTGAGTAATGATGATCTCTTTAGTAGTCTGTTGGCGCCCTCTCCTGGAGGAATAGTTTGCTTGCTCTTGGACATTCTAAAAGAGAGGTCATGATAGACATTGAGCTTCTGAGCTCAATTGGGGACAGTCATGGGTGATGAATGTTTGCAACCTGCTGCAAAGCCTCATACCGCAATATAAGGAACGTCAAATACTAAGAAAGGGCGGCCTATGAAAGAATTACTACTTTCAATAAGTACACTTAAACGGCTAATTGGGAATAGAAAAACTGTAAAAAGCCCTCTGAGAAAGCCCCCCTCTAACCTTTGATAGTAAGCTTTTCTGTAGTCTGCCTGTTGATGTATTTTCCGTTTGAACTGTGCACAACATGAAGAGACGGAACACTGGCGGCTTGTCACAATGCCCCCGCTGACATCACAATAGCGCTGCTGCCTAGAAAACAAGCTGCGCAGCAGAAATTGTTCTTTGGGTGGGAGGGTGGGCTAGTGTAAGGAGGGGGCAAGCTCTTTTTTTCCCGGGTGGTAGGGGGATGACAGGAGAAGGGATGCGGGTGGTGAGAAGGGTACAGAGGGCAGGGTTTGGGGGCTGGGAAGGAAAGGGAAAAGATTAGGGTTTGGGGATGATGAAAGGGCTTTCTACGGGTAAGGATGGCAAAGGGTGGCAGTGACGGAAAGTCAGGCAACCTGTCCTGTCCGTCTTTTTGTATCGTGAATTGGAAAGACTGCAAGGGGGAGGGGAGTTGCTTGCGCCCTAAAGGAGGAGTTATTCAGATTCATTGCAGTGGGGGGCGGCGGCTGCAAAACGCACCATTCTTCTTGTTTTTGCTCTGCAAAGCAGCCTTTTCAAGGGTTGGCTTGGGTGACAAAATGTCTTCTGTAGGCGTGGGTTTGTCTCCCTCTCGCTCTCTCTCCCTAAGATGTGTCCGGCATAGGCCAGGGTGCCACTCGAGGCCCAAACCAATTCTGGTTATCGCTTCTCGGCCTTTTGGCTAAGATCAAGTGTAGTATCTGTTCTTATCAGTTTAATATCTGATACGTCCCCTATCTGGGGACCATATATTAAATGGATTTTTAGAACAGGGAGATGGAAAAAGAGCTTGCTCTGTCCACTCCACGCATTGACCTGGTATTGCAGTACCTCCAGGAACGGTGCACCCCTTCTTAACCCAGTTTCCAAAAGCAGAACTCAATTCACCTGATTCATATTAGCCCGATTTAATGAATTGGAAGAAAGCATACGTCTTCATATGCACCTCAATTTGGCCCATTCACTTTTCACACTTCCTCCTTTTGTTTTTTATCTTTCACACTTTTGACTTTCTTTATTCATCCAAATAGCAAACTCATCACCACTCAACCTGACCAACTCGGCTATGTCCCGTGCTGCAGTTCTCTGTCTTATCTAGATCATTTGCAATTGAATGGAATAGATCCCTTTTGGACAAAGTGGATTCACCTGCTGCTGCAGTGACCACAGGTGTGATAAGATCTAGAATTGGCATCTGGTGCGATCTCTCCGCTTCCACTCCAAAGAAAGTTACCTGTTTATTCCTATCATGCATTGGTTTTTGGGGTTTTCTTTGAGTAATGATGATCTCTTTAGTAGTCTGTTGGCGCCCTCTCCTGGAGGAATAGTTTGCTTGCTCTTGGACATTCTAAAAGAGAGGTCATGATAGACATTGAGCTTCTGAGCTCAATTGGGGACAGTCATGGGTGATGAATGTTTGCAACCTGCTGCAAAGCCTCATACCGCAATATAAGGAACGTCAAATACTAAGAAAGGGCGGCCTATGAAAGAATTACTACTTTCAATAAGTACACTTAAACGGCTAATTGGGAATAGAAAAACTGTAAAAAGCCCTCTGAGAAAGCCCCCCTCTAACCTTTGATAGTAAGCTTTTCTGTAGTCTGCCTGTTGATGTATTTTCCGTTTGAACTGTGCACAACATGAAGAGACGGAACACTGGCGGCTTGTCACAATGCCCCCGCTGACATCACAATAGCGCTGCTGCCTAGAAAACAAGCTGCGCAGCAGAAGTTGTTCTTTGGGTGGGAGGGTGGGCTAGTGTAAGGAGGGGGCAAGCTCTTTTTTTCCCGGGTGGTAGGGGGATGACAGGAGAAGGGATGCGGGTGGTGAGAAGGGTACAGAGGGCAGGGTTTGGGGGCTGGGAAGGAAAGGGAAAAGATTAGGGTTTGGGGATGATGAAAGGGCTTTCTACGGGTAAGGATGGCAAAGGGTGGCAGTGACGGAAAGTCAGGCAACCTGTCCTGTCCGTCTTTTTGTATCGTGAATTGGAAAGACTGCAAGGGGGAGGGGAGTTGCTTGCGCCCTAAAGGAGGAGTTATTCAGATTCATTGCAGTGGGGGGCGGCGGCTGCAAAACGCACCATTCTTCTTGTTTTTGCTCTGCAAAGCAGCCTTTTCAAGGGTTGGCTTGGGTGACAAAATGTCTTCTGTAGGCGTGGGTTTGTCTCCCTCTCGCTCTCTCTCCCTAAGATGTGTCCGGCATAGGCCAGGGTGCCACTCGAGGCCCAAACCAATTCTGGTTATCGCTTCTCGGCCTTTTGGCTAAGATCAAGTGTAGTGTTGTTCGAAGAGGTGGTTTAAGCTCCAGGCCACCTTAGTACAATGATTCAATGCACACTGGAAGGTTGCGCTTGCTAGTACTCTGGGTGGATAGTATATTCATCTAGTGGAAAACATGGCCCTACCAGGATCGAGGCTATTAGACTGAGTAAGGATGGGGGGCTATGGTACAACGTGCCCCAGGACTGACGACCCTGAAGTGAGTCTGAGCTTGCTGGCTTGGGACCCCGGCAAGCCTTGGGCTCTGTAGCACACGGTACCTTGCCTTTTCATACTTTTTGAGCATATTACCCTATCCAGGCCTTCTGGCTAGGAAGGGAAATTTTTATAATCCCGGTCGGAGGTCTGGTCAGCTTTGGGCTGAGAAACTAACACCCTGTTGGAGGTCCGGGTCAGCTTCGGCTGAGAAACCAACACCCGGTTGGAGGTCTGGGTCAGCTTCGGCTGAGAAACCAACACCCGGTTGGAGGTCCGGTTAGCCTTGGGCTGAGAAACCAACACCGGTTGACGGTCCGGGCAGTTTCGGCTGCGAAACCAACAACTAGTAGCTCTCTACTCCACTTGGGTAAGATGCCTGGGTGGACGCTGGGAGCAACGACAAGGCTCAACCAGGCTTCGGCTTGGGGGAGCACCGAAGATCCCTGACCCTTGCTGTGGCCTTCTGGCTCGGAGGGACAGGGTTGATTTTTGGGGACCCTCTCCTCACGGTGGGGTCCACACGAATCCTAGCCTTTGCACTGTTTTTGGTGTGACTTCGGTCATGCATTTTTTGTGGTGCTTTGGAAAGCTTCATTAAATCAAAATCTGTTCTTATCAGTTTAATATCTGATACGTCCCCTATCTGGGGACCATATATTAAATGGATTTTTAGAACAGGGAGATGGAAAAAGAGCTTGCTCTGTCCACTCCACGCATTGACCTGGTATTGCAGTACCTCCAGGACCGGTGCACCCCTTCTTAACCCAGTTTCCAAAAGCAGAACTCAATTCACCTGATTCATATTAGCCCGATTTAATGAATTGGAAGAAAGCATACGTCTTCATATGCACCTCAATTTGGCCCATTCACTTTTCACACTTCCTCCTTTTGTTTTTTATCTTTCACACTTTTGACTTTCTTTATTCATCCAAATAGCAAACTCATCACCACTCAACCTGACCAACTCGGCTATGTCCCGTGCTGCAGTTCTCTGTCTTATCTAGATCATTTGCAATTGAATGGAATAGATCCCTTTTGGACAAAGTGGATTCACCTGCTGCTGCAGTGACCACAGGTGTGATAAGATCTAGAATTGGCATCTGGTGCGATCTCTCCGCTTCCACTCCAAAGAAAGTTACCTGTTTATTCCTATCATGCATTGGTTTTTGGGGTTTTCTTTGAGTAATGATGATCTCTTTAGTAGTCTGTTGGCGCCCTCTCCTGGAGGAATAGTTTGCTTGCTCTTGGACATTCTAAAAGAGAGGTCATGATAGACATTGAGCTTCTGAGCTCAATTGGGGACAGTCATGGGTGATGAATGTTTGCAACCTGCTGCAAAGCCTCATACCGCAATATAAGGAACGTCAAATACTAAGAAAGGGCGGCCTATGAAAGAATTACTACTTTCAATAAGTACACTTAAACGGCTAATTGGGAATAGAAAAACTGTAAAAAGCCCTCTGAGAAAGCCCCCCTCTAACCTTTGATAGTAAGCTTTTCTGTAGTCTGCCTGTTGATGTATTTTCCGTTTGAACTGTGCACAACATGAAGAGACGGAACACTGGCGGCTTGTCACAATGCCCCCGCTGACATCACAATAGCGCTGCTGCCTAGAAAACAAGCTGCGCAGCAGAAGTTGTTCTTTGGGTGGGAGGGTGGGCTAGTGTAAGGAGGGGGCAAGCTCTTTTTTTCCCGGGTGGTAGGGGGATGACAGGAGAAGGGATGCGGGTGGTGAGAAGGGTACAGAGGGCAGGGTTTGGGGGCTGGGAAGGAAAGGGAAAAGATTAGGGTTTGGGGATGATGAAAGGGCTTTCTACGGGTAAGGATGGCAAAGGGTGGCAGTGACGGAAAGTCAGGCAACCTGTCCTGTCCGTCTTTTTGTATCGTGAATTGGAAAGACTGCAAGGGGGAGGGGAGTTGCTTGCGCCCTAAAGGAGGAGTTATTCAGATTCATTGCAGTGGGGGGCGGCGGCTGCAAAACGCACCATTCTTCTTGTTTTTGCTCTGCAAAGCAGCCTTTTCAAGGGTTGGCTTGGGTGACAAAATGTCTTCTGTAGGCGTGGGTTTGTCTCCCTCTCGCTCTCTCTCCCTAAGATGTGTCCGGCATAGGCCAGGGTGCCACTCGAGGCCCAAACCAATTCTGGTTATCGCTTCTCGGCCTTTTGGCTAAGATCAAGTGTAGTATCTGTTCTTATCAGTTTAATATCTGATACGTCCCCTATCTGGGGACCATATATTAAATGGATTTTTAGAACAGGGAGATGGAAAAAGAGCTTGCTCTGTCCACTCCACGCATTGACCTGGTATTGCAGTACCTCCAGGACCGGTGCACCCCTTCTTAACCCAGTTTCCAAAAGCAGAACTCAATTCACCTGATTCATATTAGCCCGATTTAATGAATTGGAAGAAAGCATACGTCTTCATATGCACCTCAATTTGGCCCATTCACTTTTCACACTTCCTCCTTTTGTTTTTTATCTTTCACACTTTTGACTTTCTTTATTCATCCAAATAGCAAACTCATCACCACTCAACCTGACCAACTCGGCTATGTCCCGTGCTGCAGTTCTCTGTCTTATCTAGATCATTTGCAATTGAATGGAATAGATCCCTTTTGGACAAAGTGGATTCACCTGCTGCTGCAGTGACCACAGGTGTGATAAGATCTAGAATTGGCATCTGGTGCGATCTCTCCGCTTCCACTCCAAAGAAAGTTACCTGTTTATTCCTATCATGCATTGGTTTTTGGGGTTTTCTTTGAGTAATGATGATCTCTTTAGTAGTCTGTTGGCGCCCTCTCCTGGAGGAATAGTTTGCTTGCTCTTGGACATTCTAAAAGAGAGGTCATGATAGACATTGAGCTTCTGAGCTCAATTGGGGACAGTCATGGGTGATGAATGTTTGCAACCTGCTGCAAAGCCTCATACCGCAATATAAGGAACGTCAAATACTAAGAAAGGGCGGCCTATGAAAGAATTACTACTTTCAATAAGTACACTTAAACGGCTAATTGGGAATAGAAAAACTGTAAAAAGCCCTCTGAGAAAGCCCCCCTCTAACCTTTGATAGTAAGCTTTTCTGTAGTCTGCCTGTTGATGTATTTTCCGTTTGAACTGTGCACAACATGAAGAGACGGAACACTGGCGGCTTGTCACAATGCCCCCGCTGACATCACAATAGCGCTGCTGCCTAGAAAACAAGCTGCGCAGCAGAAGTTGTTCTTTGGGTGGGAGGGTGGGCTAGTGTAAGGAGGGGGCAAGCTCTTTTTTTCCCGGGTGGTAGGGGGATGACAGGAGAAGGGATGCGGGTGGTGAGAAGGGTACAGAGGGCAGGGTTTGGGGGCTGGGAAGGAAAGGGAAAAGATTAGGGTTTGGGGATGATGAAAGGGCTTTCTACGGGTAAGGATGGCAAAGGGTGGCAGTGACGGAAAGTCAGGCAACCTGTCCTGTCCGTCTTTTTGTATCGTGAATTGGAAAGACTGCAAGGGGGAGGGGAGTTGCTTGCGCCCTAAAGGAGGAGTTATTCAGATTCATTGCAGTGGGGGGCGGCGGCTGCAAAACGCACCATTCTTCTTGTTTTTGCTCTGCAAAGCAGCCTTTTCAAGGGTTGGCTTGGGTGACAAAATGTCTTCTGTAGGCGTGGGTTTGTCTCCCTCTCGCTCTCTCTCCCTAAGATGTGTCCGGCATAGGCCAGGGTGCCACTCGAGGCCCAAACCAATTCTGGTTATCGCTTCTCGGCCTTTTGGCTAAGATCAAGTGTAGTATCTGTTCTTATCAGTTTAATATCTGATACGTCCCCTATCTGGGGACCATATATTAAATGGATTTTTAGAACAGGGAGATGGAAAAAGAGCTTGCTCTGTCCACTCCACGCATTGACCTGGTATTGCAGTACCTCCAGGACCGGTGCACCCCTTCTTAACCCAGTTTCCAAAAGCAGAACTCAATTCACCTGATTCATATTAGCCCGATTTAATGAATTGGAAGAAAGCATACGTCTTCATATGCACCTCAATTTGGCCCATTCACTTTTCACACTTCCTCCTTTTGTTTTTTATCTTTCACACTTTTGACTTTCTTTATTCATCCAAATAGCAAACTCATCACCACTCAACCTGACCAACTCGGCTATGTCCCGTGCTGCAGTTCTCTGTCTTATCTAGATCATTTGCAATTGAATGGAATAGATCCCTTTTGGACAAAGTGGATTCACCTGCTGCTGCAGTGACCACAGGTGTGATAAGATCTAGAATTGGCATCTGGTGCGATCTCTCCGCTTCCACTCCAAAGAAAGTTACCTGTTTATTCCTATCATGCATTGGTTTTTGGGGTTTTCTTTGAGTAATGATGATCTCTTTAGTAGTCTGTTGGCGCCCTCTCCTGGAGGAATAGTTTGCTTGCTCTTGGACATTCTAAAAGAGAGGTCATGATAGACATTGAGCTTCTGAGCTCAATTGGGGACAGTCATGGGTGATGAATGTTTGCAACCTGCTGCAAAGCCTCATACCGCAATATAAGGAACGTCAAATACTAAGAAAGGGCGGCCTATGAAAGAATTACTACTTTCAATAAGTACACTTAAACGGCTAATTGGGAATAGAAAAACTGTAAAAAGCCCTCTGAGAAAGCCCCCCTCTAACCTTTGATAGTAAGCTTTTCTGTAGTCTGCCTGTTGATGTATTTTCCGTTTGAACTGTGCACAACATGAAGAGACGGAACACTGGCGGCTTGTCACAATGCCCCCGCTGACATCACAATAGCGCTGCTGCCTAGAAAACAAGCTGCGCAGCAGAAGTTGTTCTTTGGGTGGGAGGGTGGGCTAGTGTAAGGAGGGGGCAAGCTCTTTTTTTCCCGGGTGGTAGGGGGATGACAGGAGAAGGGATGCGGGTGGTGAGAAGGGTACAGAGGGCAGGGTTTGGGGGCTGGGAAGGAAAGGGAAAAGATTAGGGTTTGGGGATGATGAAAGGGCTTTCTACGGGTAAGGATGGCAAAGGGTGGCAGTGACGGAAAGTCAGGCAACCTGTCCTGTCCGTCTTTTTGTATCGTGTATTGGAAAGACTGCAAGGGGGAGGGGAGTTGCTTGCGCCCTAAAGGAGGAGTTATTCAGATTCATTGCAGTGGGGGGCGGCGGCTGCAAAACGCACCATTCTTCTTGTTTTTGCTCTGCAAAGCAGCCTTTTCAAGGGTTGGCTTGGGTGACAAAATGTCTTCTGTAGGCGTGGGTTTGTCTCCCTCTCGCTCTCTCTCCCTAAGATGTGTCCGGCATAGGCCAGGGTGCCACTCGAGGCCCAAACCAATTCTGGTTATCGCTTCTCGGCCTTTTGGCTAAGATCAAGTGTAGTATCTGTTCTTATCAGTTTAATATCTGATACGTCCCCTATCTGGGGACCATATATTAAATGGATTTTTAGAACAGGGAGATGGAAAAAGAGCTTGCTCTGTCCACTCCACGCATTGACCTGGTATTGCAGTACCTCCAGGACCGGTGCACCCCTTCTTAACCCAGTTTCCAAAAGCAGAACTCAATTCACCTGATTCATATTAGCCCGATTTAATGAATTGGAAGAAAGCATACGTCTTCATATGCACCTCAATTTGGCCCATTCACTTTTCACACTTCCTCCTTTTGTTTTTTATCTTTCACACTTTTGACTTTCTTTATTCATCCAAATAGCAAACTCATCACCACTCAACCTGACCAACTCGGCTATGTCCCGTGCTGCAGTTCTCTGTCTTATCTAGATCATTTGCAATTGAATGGAATAGATCCCTTTTGGACAAAGTGGATTCACCTGCTGCTGCAGTGACCACAGGTGTGATTAGATCTAGAATTGGCATCTGGTGCGATCTCTCCGCTTCCACTCCAAAGAAAGTTACCTGTTTATTCCTATCATGCATTGGTTTTTGGGGTTTTCTTTGAGTAATGATGATCTCTTTAGTAGTCTGTTGGCGCCCTCTCCTGGAGGAATAGTTTGCTTGCTCTTGGACATTCTAAAAGAGAGGTCATGATAGACATTGAGCTTCTGAGCTCAATTGGGGACAGTCATGGGTGATGAATGTTTGCAACCTGCTGCAAAGCCTCATACCGCAATATAAGGAACGTCAAATACTAAGAAAGGGCGGCCTATGAAAGAATTACTACTTTCAATAAGTACACTTAAACGGCTAATTGGGAATAGAAAAACTGTAAAAAGCCCTCTGAGAAAGCCCCCCTCTAACCTTTGATAGTAAGCTTTTCTGTAGTCTGCCTGTTGATGTATTTTCCGTTTGAACTGTGCACAACATGAAGAGACGGAACACTGGCGGCTTGTCACAATGCCCCCGCTGACATCACAATAGCGCTGCTGCCTAGAAAACAAGCTGCGCAGCAGAAGTTGTTCTTTGGGTGGGAGGGTGGGCTAGTGTAAGGAGGGGGCAAGCTCTTTTTTTCCCGGGTGGTAGGGGGATGACAGGAGAAGGGATGCGGGTGGTGAGAAGGGTACAGAGGGCAGGGTTTGGGGGCTGGGAAGGAAAGGGAAAAGATTAGGGTTTGGGGATGATGAAAGGGCTTTCTACGGGTAAGGATGGCAAAGGGTGGCAGTGACGGAAAGTCAGGCAACCTGTCCTGTCCGTCTTTTTGTATCGTGAATTGGAAAGACTGCAAGGAGGAGGGGAGTTGCTTGCGCCCTAAAGGAGGAGTTATTCAGATTCATTGCAGTGGGGGGCGGCGGCTGCAAAACGCACCATTCTTCTTGTTTTTGCTCTGCAAAGCAGCCTTTTCAAGGGTTGGCTTGGGTGACAAAATGTCTTCTGTAGGCGTGGGTTTGTCTCCCTCTCGCTCTCTCTCCCTAAGATGTGTCCGGCATAGGCCAGGGTGCCACTCGAGGCCCAAACCAATTCTGGTTATCGCTTCTCGGCCTTTTGGCTAAGATCAAGTGTAGTATCTGTTCTTATCAGTTTAATATCTGATACGTCCCCTATCTGGGGACCATATATTAAATGGATTTTTAGAACAGGGAGATGGAAAAAGAGCTTGCTCTGTCCACTCCACGCATTGACCTGGTATTGCAGTACCTCCAGGACCGGTGCACCCCTTCTTAACCCAGTTTCCAAAAGCAGAACTCAATTCACCTGATTCATATTAGCCCGATTTAATGAATTGGAAGAAAGCATACGTCTTCATATGCACCTCAATTTGGCCCATTCACTTTTCACACTTCCTCCTTTTGTTTTTTATCTTTCACACTTTTGACTTTCTTTATTCATCCAAATAGCAAACTCATCACCACTCAACCTGACCAACTCGGCTATGTCCCGTGCTGCAGTTCTCTGTCTTATCTAGATCATTTGCAATTGAATGGAATAGATCCCTTTTGGACAAAGTGGATTCACCTGCTGCTGCAGTGACCACAGGTGTGATAAGATCTAGAATTGGCATCTGGTGCGATCTCTCCGCTTCCACTCCAAAGAAAGTTACCTGTTTATTCCTATCATGCATTGGTTTTTGGGGTTTTCTTTGAGTAATGATGATCTCTTTAGTAGTCTGTTGGCGCCCTCTCCTGGAGGAATAGTTTGCTTGCTCTTGGACATTCTAAAAGAGAGGTCATGATAGACATTGAGCTTCTGAGCTCAATTGGGGACAGTCATGGGTGATGAATGTTTGCAACCTGCTGCAAAGCCTCATACCGCAATATAAGGAACGTCAAATACTAAGAAAGGGCGGCCTATGAAAGAATTACTACTTTCAATAAGTACACTTAAACGGCTAATTGGGAATAGAAAAACTGTAAAAAGCCCTCTGAGAAAGCCCCCCTCTAACCTTTGATAGTAAGCTTTTCTGTAGTCTGCCTGTTGATGTATTTTCCGTTTGAACTGTGCACAACATGAAGAGACGGAACACTGGCGGCTTGTCACAATGCCCCCGCTGACATCACAATAGCGCTGCTGCCTAGAAAACAAGCTGCGCAGCAGAAGTTGTTCTTTGGGTGGGAGGGTGGGCTAGTGTAAGGAGGGGGCAAGCTCTTTTTTTCCCGGGTGGTAGGGGGATGACAGGAGAAGGGATGCGGGTGGTGAGAAGGGTACAGAGGGCAGGGTTTGGGGGCTGGGAAGGAAAGGGAAAAGATTAGGGTTTGGGGATGATGAAAGGGCTTTCTACGGGTAAGGATGGCAAAGGGTGGCAGTGACGGAAAGTCAGGCAACCTGTCCTGTCCGTCTTTTTGTATCGTGAATTGGAAAGACTGCAAGGGGGAGGGGAGTTGCTTGCGCCCTAAAGGAGGAGTTATTCAGATTCATTGCAGTGGGGGGCGGCGGCTGCAAAACGCACCATTCTTCTTGTTTTTGCTCTGCAAAGCAGCCTTTTCAAGGGTTGGCTTGGGTGACAAAATGTCTTCTGTAGGCGTGGGTTTGTCTCCCTCTCGCTCTCTCTCCCTAAGATGTGTCCGGCATAGGCCAGGGTGCCACTCGAGGCCCAAACCAATTCTGGTTATCGCTTCTCGGCCTTTTGGCTAAGATCAAGTGTAGTATCTGTTCTTATCAGTTTAATATCTGATACGTCCCCTATCTGGGGACCATATATTAAATGGATTTTTAGAACAGGGAGATGGAAAAAGAGCTTGCTCTGTCCACTCCACGCATTGACCTGGTATTGCAGTACCTCCAGGACCGGTGCACCCCTTCTTAACCCAGTTTCCAAAAGCAGAACTCAATTCACCTGATTCATATTAGCCCGATTTAATGAATTGGAAGAAAGCATACGTCTTCATATGCACCTCAATTTGGCCCATTCACTTTTCACACTTCCTCCTTTTGTTTTTTATCTTTCACACTTTTGACTTTCTTTATTCATCCAAATAGCAAACTCATCACCACTCAACCTGACCAACTCGGCTATGTCCCGTGCTGCAGTTCTCTGTCTTATCTAGATCATTTGCAATTGAATGGAATAGATCCCTTTTGGACAAAGTGGATTCACCTGCTGCTGCAGTGACCACAGGTGTGATAAGATCTAGAATTGGCATCTGGTGCGATCTCTCCGCTTCCACTCCAAAGAAAGTTACCTGTTTATTCCTATCATGCATTGGTTTTTGGGGTTTTCTTTGAGTAATGATGATCTCTTTAGTAGTCTGTTGGCGCCCTCTCCTGGAGGAATAGTTTGCTTGCTCTTGGACATTCTAAAAGAGAGGTCATGATAGACATTGAGCTTCTGAGCTCAATTGGGGACAGTCATGGGTGATGAATGTTTGCAACCTGCTGCAAAGCCTCATACCGCAATATAAGGAACGTCAAATACTAAGAAAGGGCGGCCTATGAAAGAATTACTACTTTCAATAAGTACACTTAAACGGCTAATTGGGAATAGAAAAACTGTAAAAAGCCCTCTGAGAAAGCCCCCCTCTAACCTTTGATAGTAAGCTTTTCTGTAGTCTGCCTGTTGATGTATTTTCCGTTTGAACTGTGCACAACATGAAGAGACGGAACACTGGCGGCTTGTCACAATGCCCCCGCTGACATCACAATAGCGCTGCTGCCTAGAAAACAAGCTGCGCAGCAGAAGTTGTTCTTTGGGTGGGAGGGTGGGCTAGTGTAAGGAGGGGCAAGCTCTTTTTTTCCCGGGTGGTAGGGGGATGACAGGAGAAGGGATGCGGGTGGTGAGAAGGGTACAGAGGGCAGGGTTTGGGGGCTGGGAAGGAAAGGGAAAAGATTAGGGTTTGGGGATGATGAAAGGGCTTTCTACGGGTAAGGATGGCAAAGGGTGGCAGTGACGGAAAGTCAGGCAACCTGTCCTGTCCGTCTTTTTGTATCGTGAATTGGAAAGACTGCAAGGGGGAGGGGAGTTGCTTGCGCCCTAAAGGAGGAGTTATTCAGATTCATTGCAGTGGGGGGCGGCGGCTGCAAAACGCACCATTCTTCTTGTTTTTGCTCTGCAAAGCAGCCTTTTCAAGGGTTGGCTTGGGTGACAAAATGTCTTCTGTAGGCGTGGGTTTGTCTCCCTCTCGCTCTCTCTCCCTAAGATGTGTCCGGCATAGGCCAGGGTGCCACTCGAGGCCCAAACCAATTCTGGTTATCGCTTCTCGGCCTTTTGGCTAAGATCAAGTGTAGTATCTGTTCTTATCAGTTTAATATCTGATACGTCCCCTATCTAGGGACCATATATTAAATGGATTTTTAGAACAGGGAGATGGAAAAAGAGCTTGCTCTGTCCACTCCACGCATTGACCTGGTATTGCAGTACCTCCAGGACCGGTGCACCCCTTCTTAACCCAGTTTCCAAAAGCAGAACTCAATTCACCTGATTCATATTAGCCCGATTTAATGAATTGGAAGAAAGCATACGTCTTCATATGCACCTCAATTTGGCCCATTCACTTTTCACACTTCCTCCTTTTGTTTTTTATCTTTCACACTTTTGACTTTCTTTATTCATCCAAATAGCAAACTCATCACCACTCAACCTGACCAACTCGCCTATGTCCCGTGCTGCAGTTCTCTGTCTTATCTAGATCATTTGCAATTGAATGGAATAGATCCCTTTTGGACAAAGTGGATTCACCTGCTGCTGCAGTGACCACAGGTGTGATAAGATCTAGAATTGGCATCTGGTGCGATCTCTCCGCTTCCACTCCAAAGAAAGTTACCTGTTTATTCCTATCATGCATTGGTTTTTGGGGTTTTCTTTGAGTAATGATGATCTCTTTAGTAGTCTGTTGGCGCCCTCTCCTGGAGGAATAGTTTGCTTGCTCTTGGACATTCTAAAAGAGAGGTCATGATAGACATTGAGCTTCTGAGCTCAATTGGGGACAGTCATGGGTGATGAATGTTTGCAACCTGCTGCAAAGCCTCATACCGCAATATAAGGAACGTCAAATACTAAGAAAGGGCGGCCTATGAAAGAATTACTACTTTCAATAAGTACACTTAAACGGCTAATTGGGAATAGAAAAACTGTAAAAAGCCCTCTGAGAAAGCCCCCCTCTAACCTTTGATAGTAAGCTTTTCTGTAGTCTGCCTGTTGATGTATTTTCCGTTTGAACTGTGCACAACATGAAGAGACGGAACACTGGCGGCTTGTCACAATGCCCCCGCTGACATCACAATAGCGCTGCTGCCTAGAAAACAAGCTGCGCAGCAGAAGTTGTTCTTTGGGTGGGAGGGTGGGCTAGTGTAAGGAGGGGGCAAGCTCTTTTTTTCCCGGGTGGTAGGGGGATGACAGGAGAAGGGATGCGGGTGGTGAGAAGGGTACAGAGGGCAGGGTTTGGGGGCTGGGAAGGAAAGGGAAAAGATTAGGGTTTGGGGATGATGAAAGGGCTTTCTACGGGTAAGGATGGCAAAGGGTGGCAGTGACGGAAAGTCAGGCAACCTGTCCTGTCCGTCTTTTTGTATCGTGAATTGGAAAGACTGCAAGGGGGAGGGGAGTTGCTTGCGCCCTAAAGGAGGAGTTATTCAGATTCATTGCAGTGGGGGGCGGCGGCTGCAAAACGCACCATTCTTCTTGTTTTTGCTCTGCAAAGCAGCCTTTTCAAGGGTTGGCTTGGGTGACAAAATGTCTTCTGTAGGCGTGGGTTTGTCTCCCTCTCGCTCTCTCTCCCTAAGATGTGTCCGGCATAGGCCAGGGTGCCACTCGAGGCCCAAACCAATTCTGGTTATCGCTTCTCGGCCTTTTGGCTAAGATCAAGTGTAGTATCTGGGCCTTTTGGCTAAGATCAAGTGTAGTATCGTTCGAAAAGGTGGTTTAAGGCTCCGGCCACCTTAGTACAATGATGCAATGCACACTGGAAGGTTGCGCTTGTTAGTACTTTGGGAGGATAGTATATCCATCTAGAGGAAACCATGGCCCTACCAGGATCGAGGCTATTAGACTGAGTAAGTGTGGGGGCTATGGTGCAATGTGCCCCAGGATTGACGCCCCTGGAGTGAGTCTGAGCTTGCTGGCTTGGGACCCCGGCGAGCCTTGGGCTCTGTAGCACACCGTACCTTGCCCTTTCATACTTTCTGAGCATATTGCTCTATCCCGGCCTTCTGGCTAGGAAAGGAAATTTTTATAATCATGGTCGGAGGTCCGTTCAGCTTTGGGCTGAGAAACCAACACCCGGTTGGAGGTCCGGGTCAGCTTTGGCTGAGAAACCAACACCCGGTTGGAGGTCCGGGTCAGCTTCGGCTGAGAAACCAACACCCGGTTGGAGGTCCGGGTCAGCTTCGGCTGAGAAACCAACACCCGGTTGGAGGTCCGGGTCAGCTTCGGCTGAGAAACCAACACCCGGTTGGAGGTCCGGTTAGCCTTGGGCTGAGAAACCAACACCGGTTGACGGTCCGGGCAGTTTCGGCTGCGAAACCAACAACTAGTAGCTCTCTACTCCACTTGGGTAAGATGCCTGGATGGACGCTGGGAGCAACGACAAGGCTCAACCAGGCTTCGGCTTGGGGGAGCACCGAAGATCCCTGACCCTTGCTGTGGCCTTCTGGCTCGGAGGGACGGGGTTGATTTTTGGGGACCCTCTCCTCACGGAGGGGTCCACACGAATCCTAGCCTTTGCACTGTTTTTGGTGTGACTTCGGTCATGCATTTTTTGCGGTGCTTTGGAAAGCTTCATTAAAAAATCTGTTCTTATCAGTTTAATATCTGATACGTCCCCTATCTGGGGACCATATATTAAATGGATTTTTAGAACAGGGAGATGGAAAAAGAGCTTGCTCTGTCCACTCCACGCATTGACCTGGTATTGCAGTACCTCCAGGAACGGTGCACCCCTTCTTAACCCAGTTTCCAAAAGCAGAACTCAATTCACCTGATTCATATTAGCCCGATTTAATGAATTGGAAGAAAGCATACGTCTTCATATGCACCTCAATTTGGCCCATTCACTTTTCACACTTCCTCCTTTTGTTTTTTATCTTTCACACTTTTGACTTTCTTTATTCATCCAAATAGCAAACTCATCACCACTCAACCTGACCAACTCGGCTATGTCCCCGTGCTGCAGTTCTCTGTCTTATCTAGATCATTTGCAATTGAATGGAATAGATCCCTTTTGGACAAAGTGGATTCACCTGCTGCTGCAGTGACCACAGGTGTGATAACATCTAGAATTGGCATCTGGTGCGATCTCTCCGCTTCCACTCCAAAGAAAGTTACCTGTTTATTCCTATCATGCATTGGTTTTTGGGGTTTTCTTTGAGTAATGATGATCTCTTTAGTAGTCTGTTGGCGCCCTCTCCTGGAGGAATAGTTTGCTTGCTCTTGGACATTCTAAAAGAGAGGTCATGATAGACATTGAGCTTCTGAGCTCAATTGGGGACAGTCATGGGTGATGAATGTTTGCAACCTACTGCGAAGCCTCATACCGCAATATAAGGAACGTCAAATACTAAGAAAGGGCGGCCTATGAAAGAATTACTACTTTCAATAAGTACACTTAAACGGCTAATTGGGAATAGAAAAACTGTAAAAAGCCCTCTGAGAAAGCCCCCCTCTAACCTTTGATAGTAAGCTTTTCTGTAGTCTGCCTGTTGATGTATTTTCCGTTTGAACTGTGCACAACATGAAGAGACGGAACACTGGCGGCTTGTCACAATGCCCCCCGATGACATCACAATAGCGCTGCTGCCTAGAAAACAAGCTGCGCAGAAGAAGTTGTTCTTTGGGTGGGAGGGTGGGCTAGTGGAAGGAGGGGGCAATCTCTTTTTTTCCCGGGTGGTAGGGGGATGACAGGAGAAGGGAAGCGGGTGGTGAGAAAGGTACAGAGGGCAGGGTTTGGGGGCTGGGAAGGAAAGGGAAAAGATTAGGGTTTGGGGATGATGAAAGGGCTTTCTACGGGTAAGGATGGCAAAGGGTGGCAGTGACGGAAAGTCAGGCAACCTGTCCTGTCCGTCTTTTTGTATCGTGAATTGGAAAGACTGCAAGGGGGAGGGGAGTTGCTTGCGCCCTAAAGGAGGAGTTATTCAGATTCATTGCAGTGGGCGGCGGCTGCAAAACGCACCATTCTTCTTGTTTTGGCTCTGCAAAGCAGCCTTTTCAAGGGTTGGCTTGGGTGACAAAATGTCTTGTGTAGGCGTGGGTTTGTCTCCCTCTCGCTCTCTCTCCCTAAGATGTGTCCGGCATAGGCCAGGGTGCCACTCGAGGCCCAAACCAATTCTGGTTATCGCTTCTCGGCCTTTTGGCTAAGATCAAGTGTAGTATCTGTTCTTATCAGTTTAATATCTGATACGTCCCCTATCTGGGGACCATATATTAAATGGATTTTTAGAACAGGGAGATGGAAAAAGAGCTTGCTCTGTCCACTCCACGCATTGACCTGGTATTGCAGTACCTCCAGGAACGGTGCACCCCTTCTTAACCCAGTTTCCAAAAGCAGAACTCAATTCACCTGATTCATATTAGCCCGATTTAATGAATTGGAAGAAAGCATACGTCTTCATATGCACCTCAATTTGGCCCATTCACTTTTCACACTTCCTCCTTTTGTTTTTTATCTTTCACACTTTTGACTTTCTTTATTCATCCAAATAGCAAACTCATCACCACTCAACCTGACCAACTCGGCTATGTCCCCGTGCTGCAGTTCTCTGTCTTATCTAGATCATTTGCAATTGAATGGAATAGATCCCTTTTGGACAAAGTGGATTCACCTGCTGCTGCAGTGACCACAGGTGTGATAACATCTAGAATTGGCATCTGGTGCGATCTCTCCGCTTCCACTCCAAAGAAAGTTACCTGTTTATTCCTATCATGCATTGGTTTTTGGGGTTTTCTTTGAGTAATGATGATCTCTTTAGTAGTCTGTTGGCGCCCTCTCCTGGAGGAATAGTTTGCTTGCTCTTGGACATTCTAAAAGAGAGGTCATGATAGACATTGAGCTTCTGAGCTCAATTGGGGACAGTCATGGGTGATGAATGTTTGCAACCTACTGCGAAGCCTCATACCGCAATATAAGGAACGTCAAATACTAAGAAAGGGCGGCCTATGAAAGAATTACTACTTTCAATAAGTACACTTAAACGGCTAATTGGGAATAGAAAAACTGTAAAAAGCCCTCTGAGAAAGCCCCCCTCTAACCTTTGATAGTAAGCTTTTCTGTAGTCTGCCTGTTGATGTATTTTCCGTTTGAACTGTGCACAACATGAAGAGACGGAACACTGGCGGCTTGTCACAATGCCCCCCGATGACATCACAATAGCGCTGCTGCCTAGAAAACAAGCTGCGCAGAAGAAGTTGTTCTTTGGGTGGGAGGGTGGGCTAGTGGAAGGAGGGGGCAATCTCTTTTTTTCCCGGGTGGTAGGGGGATGACAGGAGAAGGGAAGCGGGTGGTGAGAAAGGTACAGAGGGCAGGGTTTGGGGGCTGGGAAGGAAAGGGAAAAGATTAGGGTTTGGGGATGATGAAAGGGCTTTCTACGGGTAAGGATGGCAAAGGGTGGCAGTGACGGAAAGTCAGGCAACCTGTCCTGTCCGTCTTTTTGTATCGTGAATTGGAAAGACTGCAAGGGGGAGGGGAGTTGCTTGCGCCCTAAAGGAGGAGTTATTCAGATTCATTGCAGTGGGCGGCGGCTGCAAAACGCACCATTCTTCTTGTTTTGGCTCTGCAAAGCAGCCTTTTCAAGGGTTGGCTTGGGTGACAAAATGTCTTGTGTAGGCGTGGGTTTGTCTCCCTCTCGCTCTCTCTCCCTAAGATGTGTCCGGCATAGGCCAGGGTGCCACTCGAGGCCCAAACCAATTCTGGTTATCGCTTCTCGGCCTTTTGGCTAAGATCAAGTGTAGTATCTGTTCTTATCAGTTTAATATCTGATACGTCCCCTATCTGGGGACCATATATTAAATGGATTTTTAGAACAGGGAGATGGAAAAAGAGCTTGCTCTGTCCACTCCACGCATTGACCTGGTATTGCAGTACCTCCAGGAACGGTGCACCCCTTCTTAACCCAGTTTCCAAAAGCAGAACTCAATTCACCTGATTCATATTAGCCCGATTTAATGAATTGGAAGAAAGCATACGTCTTCATATGCACCTCAATTTGGCCCATTCACTTTTCACACTTCCTCCTTTTGTTTTTTATCTTTCACACTTTTGACTTTCTTTATTCATCCAAATAGCAAACTCATCACCACTCAACCTGACCAACTCGGCTATGTCCCCGTGCTGCAGTTCTCTGTCTTATCTAGATCATTTGCAATTGAATGGAATAGATCCCTTTTGGACAAAGTGGATTCACCTGCTGCTGCAGTGACCACAGGTGTGATAACATCTAGAATTGGCATCTGGTGCGATCTCTCCGCTTCCACTCCAAAGAAAGTTACCTGTTTATTCCTATCATGCATTGGTTTTTGGGGTTTTCTTTGAGTAATGATGATCTCTTTAGTAGTCTGTTGGCGCCCTCTCCTGGAGGAATAGTTTGCTTGCTCTTGGACATTCTAAAAGAGAGGTCATGATAGACATTGAGCTTCTGAGCTCAATTGGGGACAGTCATGGGTGATGAATGTTTGCAACCTACTGCGAAGCCTCATACCGCAATATAAGGAACGTCAAATACTAAGAAAGGGCGGCCTATGAAAGAATTACTACTTTCAATAAGTACACTTAAACGGCTAATTGGGAATAGAAAAACTGTAAAAAGCCCTCTGAGAAAGCCCCCCTCTAACCTTTGATAGTAAGCTTTTCTGTAGTCTGCCTGTTGATGTATTTTCCGTTTGAACTGTGCACAACATGAAGAGACGGAACACTGGCGGCTTGTCACAATGCCCCCCGATGACATCACAATAGCGCTGCTGCCTAGAAAACAAGCTGCGCAGAAGAAGTTGTTCTTTGGGTGGGAGGGTGGGCTAGTGGAAGGAGGGGGCAATCTCTTTTTTTCCCGGGTGGTAGGGGGATGACAGGAGAAGGGAAGCGGGTGGTGAGAAAGGTACAGAGGGCAGGGTTTGGGGGCTGGGAAGGAAAGGGAAAAGATTAGGGTTTGGGGATGATGAAAGGGCTTTCTACGGGTAAGGATGGCAAAGGGTGGCAGTGACGGAAAGTCAGGCAACCTGTCCTGTCCGTCTTTTTGTATCGTGAATTGGAAAGACTGCAAGGGGGAGGGGAGTTGCTTGCGCCCTAAAGGAGGAGTTATTCAGATTCATTGCAGTGGGCGGCGGCTGCAAAACGCACCATTCTTCTTGTTTTGGCTCTGCAAAGCAGCCTTTTCAAGGGTTGGCTTGGGTGACAAAATGTCTTGTGTAGGCGTGGGTTTGTCTCCCTCTCGCTCTCTCTCCCTAAGATGTGTCCGGCATAGGCCAGGGTGCCACTCGAGGCCCAAACCAATTCTGGTTATCGCTTCTCGGCCTTTTGGCTAAGATCAAGTGTAGTATCTGTTCTTATCAGTTTAATATCTGATACGTCCCCTATCTGGGGACCATATATTAAATGGATTTTTAGAACAGGGAGATGGAAAAAGAGCTTGCTCTGTCCACTCCACGCATTGACCTGGTATTGCAGTACCTCCAGGAACGGTGCACCCCTTCTTAACCCAGTTTCCAAAAGCAGAACTCAATTCACCTGATTCATATTAGCCCGATTTAATGAATTGGAAGAAAGCATACGTCTTCATATGCACCTCAATTTGGCCCATTCACTTTTCACACTTCCTCCTTTTGTTTTTTATCTTTCACACTTTTGACTTTCTTTATTCATCCAAATAGCAAACTCATCACCACTCAACCTGACCAACTCGGCTATGTCCCCGTGCTGCAGTTCTCTGTCTTATCTAGATCATTTGCAATTGAATGGAATAGATCCCTTTTGGACAAAGTGGATTCACCTGCTGCTGCAGTGACCACAGGTGTGATAACATCTAGAATTGGCATCTGGTGCGATCTCTCCGCTTCCACTCCAAAGAAAGTTACCTGTTTATTCCTATCATGCATTGGTTTTTGGGGTTTTCTTTGAGTAATGATGATCTCTTTAGTAGTCTGTTGGCGCCCTCTCCTGGAGGAATAGTTTGCTTGCTCTTGGACATTCTAAAAGAGAGGTCATGATAGACATTGAGCTTCTGAGCTCAATTGGGGACAGTCATGGGTGATGAATGTTTGCAACCTACTGCGAAGCCTCATACCGCAATATAAGGAACGTCAAATACTAAGAAAGGGCGGCCTATGAAAGAATTACTACTTTCAATAAGTACACTTAAACGGCTAATTGGGAATAGAAAAACTGTAAAAAGCCCTCTGAGAAAGCCCCCCTCTAACCTTTGATAGTAAGCTTTTCTGTAGTCTGCCTGTTGATGTATTTTCCGTTTGAACTGTGCACAACATGAAGAGACGGAACACTGGCGGCTTGTCACAATGCCCCCCGATGACATCACAATAGCGCTGCTGCCTAGAAAACAAGCTGCGCAGAAGAAGTTGTTCTTTGGGTGGGAGGGTGGGCTAGTGGAAGGAGGGGGCAATCTCTTTTTTTCCCGGGTGGTAGGGGGATGACAGGAGAAGGGAAGCGGGTGGTGAGAAAGGTACAGAGGGCAGGGTTTGGGGGCTGGGAAGGAAAGGGAAAAGATTAGGGTTTGGGGATGATGAAAGGGCTTTCTACGGGTAAGGATGGCAAAGGGTGGCAGTGACGGAAAGTCAGGCAACCTGTCCTGTCCGTCTTTTTGTATCGTGAATTGGAAAGACTGCAAGGGGGAGGGGAGTTGCTTGCGCCCTAAAGGAGGAGTTATTCAGATTCATTGCAGTGGGCGGCGGCTGCAAAACGCACCATTCTTCTTGTTTTGGCTCTGCAAAGCAGCCTTTTCAAGGGTTGGCTTGGGTGACAAAATGTCTTGTGTAGGCGTGGGTTTGTCTCCCTCTCGCTCTCTCTCCCTAAGATGTGTCCGGCATAGGCCAGGGTGCCACTCGAGGCCCAAACCAATTCTGGTTATCGCTTCTCGGCCTTTTGGCTAAGATCAAGTGTAGTATCTGTTCTTATCAGTTTAATATCTGATACGTCCCCTATCTGGGGACCATATATTAAATGGATTTTTAGAACAGGGAGATGGAAAAAGAGCTTGCTCTGTCCACTCCACGCATTGACCTGGTATTGCAGTACCTCCAGGAACGGTGCACCCCTTCTTAACCCAGTTTCCAAAAGCAGAACTCAATTCACCTGATTCATATTAGCCCGATTTAATGAATTGGAAGAAAGCATACGTCTTCATATGCACCTCAATTTGGCCCATTCACTTTTCACACTTCCTCCTTTTGTTTTTTATCTTTCACACTTTTGACTTTCTTTATTCATCCAAATAGCAAACTCATCACCACTCAACCTGACCAACTCGGCTATGTCCCCGTGCTGCAGTTCTCTGTCTTATCTAGATCATTTGCAATTGAATGGAATAGATCCCTTTTGGACAAAGTGGATTCACCTGCTGCTGCAGTGACCACAGGTGTGATAACATCTAGAATTGGCATCTGGTGCGATCTCTCCGCTTCCACTCCAAAGAAAGTTACCTGTTTATTCCTATCATGCATTGGTTTTTGGGGTTTTCTTTGAGTAATGATGATCTCTTTAGTAGTCTGTTGGCGCCCTCTCCTGGAGGAATAGTTTGCTTGCTCTTGGACATTCTAAAAGAGAGGTCATGATAGACATTGAGCTTCTGAGCTCAATTGGGGACAGTCATGGGTGATGAATGTTTGCAACCTACTGCGAAGCCTCATACCGCAATATAAGGAACGTCAAATACTAAGAAAGGGCGGCCTATGAAAGAATTACTACTTTCAATAAGTACACTTAAACGGCTAATTGGGAATAGAAAAACTGTAAAAAGCCCTCTGAGAAAGCCCCCCTCTAACCTTTGATAGTAAGCTTTTCTGTAGTCTGCCTGTTGATGTATTTTCCGTTTGAACTGTGCACAACATGAAGAGACGGAACACTGGCGGCTTGTCACAATGCCCCCCGATGACATCACAATAGCGCTGCTGCCTAGAAAACAAGCTGCGCAGAAGAAGTTGTTCTTTGGGTGGGAGGGTGGGCTAGTGGAAGGAGGGGGCAATCTCTTTTTTTCCCGGGTGGTAGGGGGATGACAGGAGAAGGGAAGCGGGTGGTGAGAAAGGTACAGAGGGCAGGGTTTGGGGGCTGGGAAGGAAAGGGAAAAGATTAGGGTTTGGGGATGATGAAAGGGCTTTCTACGGGTAAGGATGGCAAAGGGTGGCAGTGACGGAAAGTCAGGCAACCTGTCCTGTCCGTCTTTTTGTATCGTGAATTGGAAAGACTGCAAGGGGGAGGGGAGTTGCTTGCGCCCTAAAGGAGGAGTTATTCAGATTCATTGCAGTGGGCGGCGGCTGCAAAACGCACCATTCTTCTTGTTTTGGCTCTGCAAAGCAGCCTTTTCAAGGGTTGGCTTGGGTGACAAAATGTCTTGTGTAGGCGTGGGTTTGTCTCCCTCTCGCTCTCTCTCCCTAAGATGTGTCCGGCATAGGCCAGGGTGCCACTCGAGGCCCAAACCAATTCTGGTTATCGCTTCTCGGCCTTTTGGCTAAGATCAAGTGTAGTATCTGTTCTTATCAGTTTAATATCTGATACGTCCCCTATCTGGGGACCATATATTAAATGGATTTTTAGAACAGGGAGATGGAAAAAGAGCTTGCTCTGTCCACTCCACGCATTGACCTGGTATTGCAGTACCTCCAGGAACGGTGCACCCCTTCTTAACCCAGTTTCCAAAAGCAGAACTCAATTCACCTGATTCATATTAGCCCGATTTAATGAATTGGAAGAAAGCATACGTCTTCATATGCACCTCAATTTGGCCCATTCACTTTTCACACTTCCTCCTTTTGTTTTTTATCTTTCACACTTTTGACTTTCTTTATTCATCCAAATAGCAAACTCATCACCACTCAACCTGACCAACTCGGCTATGTCCCCGTGCTGCAGTTCTCTGTCTTATCTAGATCATTTGCAATTGAATGGAATAGATCCCTTTTGGACAAAGTGGATTCACCTGCTGCTGCAGTGACCACAGGTGTGATAACATCTAGAATTGGCATCTGGTGCGATCTCTCCGCTTCCACTCCAAAGAAAGTTACCTGTTTATTCCTATCATGCATTGGTTTTTGGGGTTTTCTTTGAGTAATGATGATCTCTTTAGTAGTCTGTTGGCGCCCTCTCCTGGAGGAATAGTTTGCTTGCTCTTGGACATTCTAAAAGAGAGGTCATGATAGACATTGAGCTTCTGAGCTCAATTGGGGACAGTCATGGGTGATGAATGTTTGCAACCTACTGCGAAGCCTCATACCGCAATATAAGGAACGTCAAATACTAAGAAAGGGCGGCCTATGAAAGAATTACTACTTTCAATAAGTACACTTAAACGGCTAATTGGGAATAGAAAAACTGTAAAAAGCCCTCTGAGAAAGCCCCCCTCTAACCTTTGATAGTAAGCTTTTCTGTAGTCTGCCTGTTGATGTATTTTCCGTTTGAACTGTGCACAACATGAAGAGACGGAACACTGGCGGCTTGTCACAATGCCCCCCGATGACATCACAATAGCGCTGCTGCCTAGAAAACAAGCTGCGCAGAAGAAGTTGTTCTTTGGGTGGGAGGGTGGGCTAGTGGAAGGAGGGGGCAATCTCTTTTTTTCCCGGGTGGTAGGGGGATGACAGGAGAAGGGAAGCGGGTGGTGAGAAAGGTACAGAGGGCAGGGTTTGGGGGCTGGGAAGGAAAGGGAAAAGATTAGGGTTTGGGGATGATGAAAGGGCTTTCTACGGGTAAGGATGGCAAAGGGTGGCAGTGACGGAAAGTCAGGCAACCTGTCCTGTCCGTCTTTTTGTATCGTGAATTGGAAAGACTGCAAGGGGGAGGGGAGTTGCTTGCGCCCTAAAGGAGGAGTTATTCAGATTCATTGCAGTGGGCGGCGGCTGCAAAACGCACCATTCTTCTTGTTTTGGCTCTGCAAAGCAGCCTTTTCAAGGGTTGGCTTGGGTGACAAAATGTCTTGTGTAGGCGTGGGTTTGTCTCCCTCTCGCTCTCTCTCCCTAAGATGTGTCCGGCATAGGCCAGGGTGCCACTCGAGGCCCAAACCAATTCTGGTTATCGCTTCTCGGCCTTTTGGCTAAGATCAAGTGTAGTATCTGTTCTTATCAGTTTAATATCTGATACGTCCCCTATCTGGGGACCATATATTAAATGGATTTTTAGAACAGGGAGATGGAAAAAGAGCTTGCTCTGTCCACTCCACGCATTGACCTGGTATTGCAGTACCTCCAGGAACGGTGCACCCCTTCTTAACCCAGTTTCCAAAAGCAGAACTCAATTCACCTGATTCATATTAGCCCGATTTAATGAATTGGAAGAAAGCATACGTCTTCATATGCACCTCAATTTGGCCCATTCACTTTTCACACTTCCTCCTTTTGTTTTTTATCTTTCACACTTTTGACTT